>NC_133366.1:50957198-51059727 GCF_049309525.1 Garra rufa | reverse complement strand
ATATATATATATATATATATATATATATATATATATATATATATATATATATATATAATATATATATATATAATATATATATATATATATATATATATATATATATATATATATATATATATATATATATATATATATATATATATATATATATATATATATATATTAGTGCTTCAACTTATTTTGCTTAATTTAATTTAACTTAATTTATTTTAAACTGAAATAAAATATTGTTTCTTCATAATACATCAAGTAATGTTTATTTATTCAACTTGAAATTTAAAAATTAATTTGTATATGTAGATATTGAAATAAATCTGGATAAATAAATAGCATAAAAGTTGCCATAAAACTAATCACAATATTAAGCTTTTTGAAAATTGTTTACAAAATAAAAGAAAAATAATAAAATATTTATTTCAGCTTTTATTTATTTATTTATTTATTTAAGTGTTCTACAAGAAAATATAATTTTTTAATATTTTAAGTCAGCTTTAACTTTTATATTTTCAGTTTTCATTTTCATTTTAGCTGTAGTTTAATTGTTTTCTAAATTATGAATAATGTTATAATTTGTAACAGTTTTTTATATTTTTATTTAGTTTATTAGTTCTTTTTAAATATTACTAATTTAATGTGTTTAAGTACTCAAACTTATTTTACTTGCTAAATTAAATAAGAGAGAAAAAAAACGTTTCTTCATAATACAAGTAATGTTAATTTATACAACTTTAAATGTAAAAATTAATTTGTATACGTAGATATTAAAATTAATCTAGATGAATAAATGCCATACAAGTTCATTATACCTAATACATTAACTACTAATGACAAAATTATTTTTTTTGTAAATTATTTTCAAATATAAAAACAAAACAAACAAATATAAAAATAAAATATTTATTTCAGGTTTTGTCTTATTTATTTATTTAAGTAATTAATTTATTGGAGTGTTTTACAAGAAAATATATATATTTTTTTTATTTTAAGTTAGCTTATGTATGTATTTATTTAATATTTTATTGGAGTGTTTTATACACCTTAAATACTATTTTTATAAATATTTTATTTACTTTTATATATTTCAGCGTTCATTTTAATTTGAATTATAGTTTAATTGTTTTTTTAAATTTGTAAATAATTTAGTTTTTTACGATTTTTAAACAATTTGTTTATCAGTTATTTTTAGTTCATGATACCTAACTACTAATGACAACATTTACGTATTTATTTTTTATTAGTGTTTCACGAGAAAATGCTATTTTTACACTTTTTTTCCAGTTTAATTGTTTATTAATCTTTAACTTGTAAACAATCTATTCATTATTTATGATTTTTATAATTAGTTTATTAGATCTTTTTTAAACATTACTAATACATATTTGTTTTAATTTGGTTTTCAATAATTAATATATCTAGATGAATAAATGCCGTAAAAGTTAATGATATCTAATACATTAACTATGCTTTTTTTTTTTTTTGCTAAAATTAAGCTTTTTGTAAATTGTTTGCAAAAATAAAAACATAATTCTGATTTGTTCTAATTAAGCATTTAATTATTTATTATAGTTCACCATATTTCAGTTAGTTTTCAAGACAATATTTAAATTCATTTTTAATTTTTATTTTGAATAGTTTTAGTTAATTTTAACCATGTGTGTGACTTTTTGAGTCCAGGGATGAAATGTATGGACATTAAGTCCATGAGTTGACATTCTAAGTATAATTTACTCCCACGTTGACGTCGAGTTACTGCAGATGGTTTTTGTCCTTGGTTACCTGAAGGCTTCTCTGAACGGTGCGCTTCTGAGCTAAAATTAACACTGCCTATAAAAGCAATGGTCTGTAAAAACAACAAGCAAACAAAGGTCAGATAAATTAGAGATCAGGACTGGCAGCGGTGCGTGTAAAGACGCACTTGACGCAAAGCAGAAGTTGCTCAGGTTATTCTGGGATATGGGATGCCATATGTTGGACACTGGGAATACATGAACTCACTAGCACTGTGTGCACATGCAGTACTAGTGTACTAAAATAGTATGTGTCACTTAGCGTGAAAATAGTATGTGAAATGTTGTATGCAATGATAATAGTAGAAACTCCACATTGTCACCTATTTTTAATTTGAATGTGTTTATAATTATCAGCATGGAAATGACAATATTGTTTGACATTTTAATACAATTTGTGTAAAAATGTTTTGATAGGCTGAATAAAAATGATTAAAAGTGAATGATTAATAAAATAAAATAGAAATAAAAATTAATAAAATAGAACGTTTTTATAATATACCAAATTATGTTAATTTATACAACTTGATGTAATGTAAACATGAATTTGTATATGCAGAAATTGTCAAAACAAACAAACAAACAAAATCTAGATTACTAAATGCTGTCATTTTTTTTATTGTTAATTCATTCCTAAATATGCATTACCTAAATATTTAAGTTTATTTTTTTATTTAAGGTAATATTAAATATTTATCAGAAAAATAAATAAACAAAACAAATAAATTAAAATTATGTAAAATACATATTTGTTTATAATAAGCTAATAAAAAAAAGTTAATTCATACAACTTTTTAATTTTTTTTTAAATTTGTGAATAATTTTTTAATTAGTTTTTTTTATGATTTTTTATTTAGTTTATTCATTTTTTTAAATATTACTAATAACATTTAATTTGTTTTTATTTGTTTTTGTTATTTTATTTATATATTTAAAAATGCTTCAACTTATTTTACTTACTAAATTAAAAAATACAAATTTTCAAGAAAAATAATCTATACAAATTTTTTTTTTAATTGTAAGTTCATAGCTAAAGCATTACCTAAATATTTAAGGTAACTAAAAAACCAAAAATAATTTAAAATGAATTAAATAAAATAAAAAACAATGTTAATTAATACAACTTAAAAATGTTTTCATTTGAATTTTAGTTTATTAGTTCTTCGTAAATATTACTAATTACATTTAATTTGTTTTTGTTTATTTATTTATAAGTGCTTCAACTTATTTTAATTACTAAATTAAATAAAATTGTCAAGAAAAGATAACTTTAAGCTGTAATTTTTTTTATTGTTATACATTATGCATTAACTAAATATTTAGGGTAAGATATTGATCAGAAATAAAAACAAAAAGTTTTCATTTAAATTTGTATTCGTTTTTTATTATTTTTTTAAATTTAATTTATTAATTCTTTTTAATTTGTTTTTGCTATTTATTTATGTATAAGTGCTTCAACTTATTTTACTAGTAAATTAAATAATAAAATTGTCAAGTAAAATAATCTAGATTACTAAATGCTGTATTTTTATTGTTAATTCATACATAATGCATTAACTTAAAATTTAAGGTTAAATATTTATCAGACATAAAAACAAACCAAAAAAAAAAAAATTAAATTAAATATTGTTTTTGTAATGCATCAAATAATGTTAATTAATACAAGTTGAAATGTAAAAAAAAGCATTTGTATATGTAGAAATTGAAATAAAATGTAGAAAAAAAAATAATATAAAATAAAATACATTTCAAATTCACATTAGAAATGAAAGGGCAATCCAAGTGAATTGCATTCTGGTATACAGAAACCATGCAGTGTGCTCCGTTATATACTGTACATCTGGGGAAATGTTGGTCTAGTAATCTGAACAATGTGTTTGTAGAAAGGCAAATATTGAACATATCTATAAGACATTTTTAGAGTTGTCTGCTAGTTATTATTTATATGAAAACAGAGCATCACTGAAAGATGAACAAAATGCAACAATATTGAGATGTTGCACAACCTAGAAAAAAAATAAGCTTTAGTTGTGGTTGTGGGTGTTGAAATATCTTACGACATCTCATACAAATATGAGTCCATGTATAGTCAGTTTGACAGGCAGTTTTTGCATCCTGCATCCGTCACTAAAGCCTCCTGGTAGATCCTATTTACAACCTTGAAACAAATAACCACAATAACAACACTATGATAAAGCTTGAAATAATTCCCGAAGGTTGTCATCTGGACAAGCAGGGGGCAGCATGCAATTTCACAAGAGTTTGGCGGAGAATATTATTTTGATTTTGGCACCAGAATGTAATTAGTTTATGTTGGAAAAGCTGTAGTTGTGTAATATTCCACATGAAAGGTTAAAAAACACGTCTTAAACAGCAACTGCGCTGTGACGATTACTTTGACAAGCACGCAGCAGTATAGACTGCATAATTTATGAGAAAGTGACAAGACGTTGTTTAGAAAGTTTTTACATGAAAGCCTCCAAAAGTTGGTGCTGTTATCTTCCTAATTCCCCCAATCCTCGTCATGCATTACAATATGTTCGTGTCAGTCTACGTGGCGGCTGAGGAAAGGAGAGGAAAAACAGGACAAGAAACTTCTGATACTCTACAGAGACAGACAAAAATGTGCTTGCATCAAATGAGAGTGTCATACAGACTATATACAGTACAGTTGAAGTCAAAAGTGTACAACCCCCTTTCAGAATCTACAAAATGTTAATTATTTTAGAAAAATACATGTTTTTGTTTATTCAGTCTTTCTTAGTATTTTATATTTCACATAAAAGATGTTTACATATAGTCCACAAGAGAAAATAATAGTTGGATTTATAAAAATGACCTATTTAAACCATTTCCAACAATAACTGCATGATTTTGAGATCCATCTTTTCACACTGAGGACAACTGAGGGACTCATATGCAACTATTACAGAAGGTTCAAACGCTCACTGATGCTCCAGAAGGAAGAACGATGCATTAAGAGGCAGGGGTGAAAACTTTTGGAATTTGAAGTTCAGGGTAAATATAACTTACTTTATCTTCTGGGAAACACGTAAGTATCTTCTATAGCTTCTGAGTGGCAGTACTAAAGAAATATGATATTTAGGCAAAAATAAGACAAATTCTGTTCAAAAGTTTTCACTCCCTGGCTCTTAATGCATTGTGTTTCCTTCTGGACCATTAGTGAGTGTTTGAACCTTCTGTAATAGTTGCATATGAGTCCTCAGTGTGAAAAGATGGATCTCAAAATCATACCGTCATTGTTGGAAAGGGTTCAAATACACAAAAATGCTGGCAAACCAAATAATTTGTGGGACCTGAAACATTTTCTGAAGAACATCAGGCAGTTTAACTGATCAGGACAAACAAGGCACTCATGAACAACTATCACTAAACAAAAACACAGCTGTGGATCATTCAGATAACAACACAGTATTAAGAATCAAGGGGATGTAAACTTTTGAATGGGGCAATTTTGATAAATTCAACTATTATTTTTTTTCTTGTCGACTATATATAAGCATTTTATGTGAAATATCTTATTCAGGTCAGTACTAAACAAACAATAACATGTATTTTGTATGATCCCTCTTATTTTAGCAAAATAATTAACATTTTGCAGATTCTGAAAGGAGGATGTAAGCTTTTGAACTGTAAATGCTAATTTGCAGATCTGATTGCTCAAAAGTTGCTCTTTTGAGCTCACTTGCTCACCAATGGATCCTCTGCGGTGAATGGGTGCCATCATCAGAATGAAAGTCCAAGCATCTGATAAAAACATCACAATAATCCACAATTAATCCACACCACTCCAGTCCATCAATTAACATCTATTGAAGAGAAAAGTTGCATGTTTGTAAGAAACAAATCCATCTTTAAGATGTTTTTAACTTCAAAACGTTGCTTCTGAAGTCCATAATCCATAACAGCTGAAAAAGTGCTCTTGTTTGAATCAGGAGAGAAATCTGCAAACATCAAGCAACGTTTACAGGCCAAAACAGCTCTAAACAAATATTTGACCCTGGACCACAAAACCAGTCTTAAGTCGCTGGGGTATATTTGTAGCAATAGCCAAAAATACATTGTATGGGTCAAAATTATAGATTTTTCTTTTATGCCAAAAATCATTAGGAAACTAAGTAAAGATCATGTTCCATGAAGTTTTTTTTGTAAAATTCCTACTGTAAACATATCAAAATGTAATTTTTGATTAGTAATATGCATTGTTAAGAGCTCAATTTGGACAAATTTAAAGGTGATTTTCTCAGTATTTTGATTTTTTTGCACCCTCAGACTCCAGATTTTCAAATAGTTGTATCTCGGCCAAATATCGTCCTATCCTAACAAACCATACATCAATAGAAAGCTTATTTATTGAGCTTTCATATGATGTATACATCTCAGTTTTGTAAAATTTAACCTTATGACTGGTTTTGTGGTCCAGGGTCACATATGTGTGTGAATTTGGATGTGAGAGACAACAGGAGACGTACAGTATGGATAATGAATTTTAGCCTGAAACAATGGTTTTATGTAAAAAAAAAAAAAAAAAAATGTCTCAAATGTGGATTTGTTTCACATAAACATGCAGCTGTTTGCCTTTACAAGACTTTAATTGATGGACTGGATTGGTGTGGATTACTTGTGGATTATTGTGATGCTTTTATCAGCTGTTTGGACTCTCATTCTGACGGCACCCATTCACTGCAGAGGATCCATTGGTGAGCAAGTGATGCAACACTGCATTTCTTCAAGTCTGGTGAAGAAACAAACTCATCTACATCTTGGATGGCCTTATTGCAGTCTAGGAGAAACAATTGAGACATTAAGTGAGATCTCGACAGGTTGTGCTGACAGACGAGTGTGTTTCGAGTGTTTCCAGGTGAGGCATGTAACAGTAACTATAAAGAACACATCATTTAGTGAATGACTCGGCGGTTTACTAACAAGTAGCGAAGACGTCCTGTTGATACGCATCGTTAAATCATCACTCAACGACAGAAGAAAAAGCTGAAAGCTACATGCTGATCTCTCTAATGTTTCATCTGAGTGTCACTTACGGAACCGACGACGTCTCCGCGCTGATGTGATGCTGAGGGGAGCGATGCGTCTTTCAACACATTAAAAGAGCAGGATGAAATGAAGCCATGCCGCGCTGTCATAAATGAGTAACGGTCCTGTTAGATAACGCCCCGTGGGCTCGACTTTAGTTGACGGAGCGCCGGTGATTTGTTCACTGAATATCACCACACGGATAGTTTCTCATTCATGATCGTTAAAAATTCTTTGTTTGCATTATTTCATAAGGCAGATGTCAAATAAATCATTAATCCTGACTATTTCATGCGGCCTTAAAAGAGGACAGCTGCTGTAAAGTTAAATTAATCTCAAAGGGTAACACATTAACTTTCTAGTGCTTTCAAGCACCGTTTTAGTGCACTAAAATGCTCACTACAAAGACATTTTTCTGCCTTAGTGCAGTCTTTTTTTTTTAAACACATTAAATATTGATGACTTTTTAAAACTATAATGATAGATTAACCATAGATAGATATATCAAAATATAGTTAAATCTTGAAATATAAATACAAATGGTGAATATATAGAAGTAAATCTGAATATATATATATTTGCCTGAATATATAAATGCAAATCTTGAGTATGTAGTTATAATTTTGAATATAAATGTCAATAAATCTAAATAAAGTCAAAATTTATAGACACAAAACTAAATATATAAATGTGGATCATGAAAATATCTACAGAATTAGAATATAAATGTACAAATCTGAATATATAAATGTAATTTGTATGTAATTCTGAATATAGGAATAAAATCACTATACACACACACACACACACACACACACACACACACACACACACACACACACACACACACACACACACACACACACACACACACACGTTGGGTTTACATGTTTTATGGGGACATTCCATAGGCGTAATGGTTTTTATACTGTACAAACCGTACTTTCTATCGCCCTAACCCTACCCTACACCTAAACCTAGCCCTCACAGGAGATTGTGCAAACTTTTACTTCCTCAAAAAAACTAATTGTGCATTATTTATAAGCCTGTTTCCTCATGGGGACCTGAGAAATGTCCCCACAAGGTCAAAATTTACTGGTATTCCTATCCTCGTGGGGACATTTGGTCCCCACAACGTGATGAATACCAGGTACACACACACACACACACACACACACACACACACACACACATATATATAGTCTGAACATATAGATACAAAACTGTAAATCATAAAAATAGAGAGTTAATCTAAATATATAGAAGCTGAAAATATAGTTGTATGTTTGAATATATAAATGTAAATTGTGAATAGTTATAACTACATAATATAATATAATATAATATAATATAATATAATATAATATATGTAAGTCTGAATATATAGGTATGAAACCGAATATATAAATGTAAATTGTGAATATTGTTATAACTATATAATATAATACTACATAATATAATATACTATAGATATAAACCTGAATATATAAATATTAATCATCAAAATATTACTAAATCTAAATATATAGCAACAAGTCTGAATATAGAAGCCAAAAGTATAGTTGTAAGTTTGAATATATAAATTGTGAATATAGTTATAACTATATAATATAATATGATATAACATAATATATGTAAGTCTGAATATATAGATATAAAACTGAATATATTATAAATGTAAATCATGAAATAAGTAAATTTGAATATATAGCTATTAGTCTGAATATAGAAGCCAAAAGCAGTCCAATCAAAAGTTATAATGACAAAAAATAAGTATTCAAAATGTGCCATTTTAGTTATTATTAAACATAAACAATGTCTTAATCATTACTTCTATGTGAAAAGATAAGAATTGAACAAATAGATCAAAAATCCAAAGGCCAAAAATCATGTTCAATTAAGATTAAGAAATAAAACAAGACTTCTTCGCCATATAAATGGTTATAAAACCAAAAGCGTAATGCATAATTTTGTTTGATATACCAAAAGCAAAACTGACACTATTTTTATATTCAGCGCCTCAAAATCTTTTAGAAACAATCATTGGATTTGGATGATTGGATTTCATTCAGCAAATATAATGCAGGGCTTTTCAACCCAACACACTTTACAGAAAAAACTGCAACTTCATGTCATTTGAACAGGCTGCTGACCTCTATTTCAGGTCATCAGACTCCAGGAGTGCATGCATTATGTGACCCGTTAGTCCAGCATGGAGAAATACTGCCTGACCACCTCTAACCCAACAACGCTCTGACTTCACACCTATTGACTGACCTTGCTTTTGGCACAGACTCTCCCTCAGCGCTTGACCTGTTACTTCATTCTTCATATGCCTTCTGCTCGCCATCTGAACTAACTTTACCATAAAGAAGATACTTTAAAGGATAACTATTGCCAAAATGCAACCTGGGCTGTTTTTTTTTTTACTGTAAACGAGACAAACTTATATCTAAAAGCATAATTACGACAAACAAGCCGTTTTTGAGATTGACCGTGATTTCGTTTTGTGGTCAATGGCCGGTGAATGGGAATACTAGGGGCATACATTTGAACGCATCAAAATCGATATTTTTACAACACTAAGAAGGCTCAACACACCATGAAACTTTGCTCGAAGTATCGCCTGGGTCTCTGCACATGAACTCCAGCATTGAGAACATTGTTTGTGTACACAGAGTTTACTAAAAAGAAAGGTTTTGAACAACTCACTTTCACTGTTTGAGTTCTCGCGGCCGTCTTGCCAGTCAAGAAGTGTCGATCTCCGAATGCGAGGATGGATAGCTCCTAAAGCATATTTCCATATAAATGCACGGCTAATTCGTTGTTTTGTCGTAAGTGAAAAACAATATTAACCTTCTAGTTGTAAAAAGAGCCTCATATAAGCCTAATATTTCGTCCTATGGAGTCCATTCATTCGCATTCGGAGATCGACTGACTGGCAAGACGGCCGCGAGCGGAAACTCAAACAGTGAAAGTGACTTGTTCAAAAACTTTCTTTTTAGTAAACTCTGTGTACACAAACAATGTTCTCAATGCTGGAGTTCATGTGTAGAGACCCAGGCGATACTTCGAGCAAAGTTTCATGGTGTGTCGAGTCTTCTTAGTGTTGTAAAAATATCGATTTTGATGCGCTCAAAGTTATGCCCCTAGTACTCCCATTCACCAGCCACTGACCACAAAACGAAATCACGGTCAATCTCAAAAACGGCTTGTTTGTCGTAATTATGCTTTTAGATATAAGTTTGTCTCGTTTACAGTAAAAAAAAAAACAGCCCAGGTTGCATTCTGGCAATAGTTATCCTTTAATGGCATCTTTAAAATGTTAGGGTTTCATGCACTAAAAATGTTCTAATTTAATTTTGCATGTGAAAAAAAAAAAAAAAATCATTCTGAATCATTTAAAATATAAGCTTTACTCAGCAATATCTAGACAATTAATTTAAGTTTTGGAAAGAAATTAATATTTTTATACAGCAAGAGTGCATTTAATTGTCCAAATTGGCATTAAAACTATTTATGATATAACAAAAGATTTTTATTTCAAATAAATGCTGTTTTTTTAAACTTTCTATTCATCTGTGAATCCTGAAAAATAAGATGTATAATTGTTTTCCACAAATACATGAAACAATTCAACATTAATAAATGTTTTTGAGCAGCAAATCAGCATATTAGAATGATTTCTGAAAGATCATGTGACACTGAAGGAGTAAAGATGCTGAAAATTTAGGTTTGATCACAGGAATAAATTTCATTTTACAATATATTCAAATAGAAAACAGTTATTTTAAATTGTAAAAATATTTCAGAATATTACTAATTTTACTGTGTTTTTAATTAAAATAGTAAAAAAAATAATCAATTATTTTTGCAAAAACAAGAAAAATCCTATACTGGTCCTTAACTTTTGAATGGTGAAGTACTGTATATAAATAGATAAATTATTATTGTATTAGAATACATACATTTATGTAAAATACAAATGTTTTCTAACAATACAAAAAATGTTTTCTAAAAATAATCATTTTTTAAAATTAATTTAACACATTGTTGGTGAATGAAAGCATTAAAAAAAAAAAAAAAAATACTGACCCAAACTTTGAACTGTATATTGTTGCAAAAGATTCAGATTTTAAAGAAATTCTGTTCTTTTATCATTTTATTCATCAAAGAATCCTGAACACTCAGGACATCACAGGTTCCAAAACAATTTTTAGTAATGATGGTGAAAATTAAGCTTTGCATCACAGGAATAAATTCTATTTTAAAGTATATTAAAATATAAAACCACTTTTTCAAATTGCAATAATATTTCACAACATTACATTTTTTTCAGTAATTTTATTCAAATAATCGCAGACTTGATGAGCAGAAAAAAATATGAAAAATCTTACTGACCTCAAACTTTTGAACAGCAGTGTGTGTGTGTGTGTGTGTATAAAATTAAAATTTCATGATAATCCCAGGGTTTTCATGATTATTTTAACTCAATAAGTCTAAAAAGAGATGGAATAGAACAAGAAACATCCAATTTCCCATGACCTCTTTAAAATCACGACAATCAAAAAACAGGTTATTTTCATTCAGTTTGATTACTAAATTACACAAAATTACACTCTAGTTACAAAAACCTCTCAAACCTCAATTTCTTATGATGCTGCCCATTCAACACCAAAATTATCATAAACAGAAGACTAACAACCACTTGCAAATGTTCACAGACTTGTTCCTTATAAGGAACCACCTCGCTGCTTAGCATGCAGCAGTTCTGGCCGAAGCGTTTTCTGTCCCGTCCCTCGCAAATTTTATTCGTAATGAAGTCGGTGGACTTCAAAGCAACCGTTTGATACCACTCGCTTGTATGACTGCGAAACCAGCTCATTAACCGTGGCTTTGATAGGAATCAAGCAAGTTATTAAAGTGTTAACCTTGTAACCCAACAATGAAACATAGTGCGCCTCAGTGGAAGAGGAAACACTGTTATGAATCACACCTTTTCCTCAGTTAGAAAAACGTGATTCGTTTTCTAGTACTAAAGTAATGCCCACGGCAGAACACATGCTGTTAGAGATAAGAAGATGCTTGATCAAATGGATCTGTCCTATGAAAGAGCATCTATAGCCAGTGAAGTGTTTCCAGAAAAGCTAATAACCGTTGCATTTCTTCGGCAGGAAATCTTTTGATAAGCGTGATTAAACATGAACTGCATGAATACAGTCTGAACAATAGGCTGGTGCTAAAACCTTGATGTTTTTTATAATCAAAAGCAGTTTTGAAAAAAAAAAACAAGTGCTTGCTCATGCAAATCTCGCCATAACAATTCTGGTGTTTTGTAGGAGTATAAAGCATTTAAATGTGGTTGCTAGGTGGTTGTATAAAAAGTCTACATGCCTACCCTCATATCTTTGTAATATTTTGGTCTCCAGATATGGCTCAAGTCCCGCTTTCAATGCACGTCATTGGGATTTGCCTGCAAATCACACGTAGAAAGGTAATATCACACCTAAAACCTTTTTATAACATCTGCACAGTTTGAGGAAGATATTGTTATCACTAAAAAAAAAAAAAAAATCTAAAGCTATTAATAACAGAAAAAAAAATTCTGAAAATAACTTTGTTTTTGCTTGAAACAAGCTAAATAATCTGCTAATAGTGTAAGAAAAACAATCTTGTTTTCTGTTTGAAATAAGATTTTTATTTGCTTATCCCATTGGCGGATTATTTTGCTTGTTTGAAGCAAAAACATACTTAATTTTGACTTAGGGTCTAGAAAATCCTTCTTTATTTAATAATTTTTAGATATTTTGTCTGGAAACAAGTAAGTAAGAAAAACATTTTTTTACAGTGCATTGGGGGGCTCTTTTAAAGGTCCCATATCGTACACATTTCTGGAGGTTTATTTTATTTGTTGATGTCCTTAAGAATATATATTTGCGGTATAAGTGCCAAAATCCATCTCAATATATTTTTACAGCTCCTTTTTTATGAGCTCTGTCAAAAACATGTCGATTTTGGCCCATCTAATTAATATTCATGAGCCTCTCTTCTGATTGGCCTGTTGTTTTCTGAGTGACGCACAACCATGTATGCTGTAAGCGTAAGCGAGCTCAGAGCAATAGAGAGAGCTGATACTCAACAGGATATTTCAGAATGACCATTAATGTTTTTTCTTTTACAAACACCGAATGCAGTAGGCTACATAACTGTTGCTTTAGTAAAGCCCCTTTCACAATGCGCGCTGATTCTGGAAAATTACGGGAACTGTGTGAACCAAAGCCAGAACCTAAAGGCAGTGTTGTAGTAATGATGCACGTTATCAAGCGACTCTTCACAACGAAAAATAACGTTACGTGCAAAGTGGAATGAAGCAGCGATCATCAGGCAGAGCCAGCTCCTCACTATCAGCGCTGAAGCACAGTTTGTTCAGGTTAGTTTCAGTTTAGTGAAACGTACGCGTCGCATTACATCTCACATCCAAACGTCACATGTCTTTATGGGTTGTGTGTAAAGCACGCACAGATTCCGGAAAACAACTGTGAATGAACCAAATTAAACAATTCCGGAACAAATCGTGGGACACATTATCCGTGTATTTACCGGAATCGCTGTGTGAAAGAGGGAAAGTTGACGTGCCGCTGGTCTCTTATATTAACGTTGTTCTGAAGCCTGTGTAATGATCGTAGCTTGACATCTATCGACTGAACAGGGTTTTCTCCACTTGTTTTCCTGTTGTTGTTGCTCAATGGAATGGATGCGTTGTTGTCTGGGGGTTTGACAAAAGGAGGGTGGGATGTTGGTTTGTGACTGAAGGCGGTGACTTGAGTCGATCGGACGTCACATCGTTACGGAAGTCACAGCTGCTCGTGAAAATGAACAGCTACTTTAAGCAGGCTGTGTGCAGTTTACTGTGGATTGACTGTTTTGAAACTCATATGGTAGTTAGATAGCCCCTAGACCTTAGTTATCATGAAAAAAGCCAGGAAATTTTGATTTTGACGATATGGGACCTTTAAGTCTAACAAATGAAAAGTTCTGCAATAAAGTCTCTAACTAGAACTCTTGTTGCATAATACAAATCAATATTACATCATGCGGCGATGTTCAACTGGTTAACACAGCTTCACTGATTAAATTATTTGATTTAACCTGTAGTGCTTTGTGTGAACATTTTAAGACACACTTTTAAGTGTGCGCTAAAAACATAAGCAACATTCCTTCTATTTCACCGTAGAAATCCGAATCTGATGCAACCTGAGAAACAGCATGGCTATTCCTGAAGCCCGCACTGAAGGGAAAACCCAAGACAATGCGGGCTTTCAAGTGTTGTCAGATACTGTTCTTACTTCGCTTCTGTTGGCAAGTGCGGCTTTCTCACTGTCAGCGTCTGACCTTCTCTTAGCGCAGCCCATCAGGCAAAGAGCGGAAAGAGTAGCAGATGGTTGTGGAAGGTCCCTCAGGGACGTCTTCATATACTGTATATGAAGCTATTAAAACCAGCGTGCTGAGGAGGAGAGGATTGTTTTTGAAATGATATAGCTCATTTATTTTGTTTGTGTAGCTGTCTGGCAAATGCTAATGAGTGAGCGCTAACCAATAATAAACAACGATGGGATCTGCTGTTGCATTTGAGTTAGGACTGAAAAGCAACCTGTACAAACATGGCGCTGACAAAAAACTAATTTACAATACAGATAATGCATCCCATCTGATGGTACAGTAATTCATTTGTGAAATAAAATGTTTTTCATAAGAATACCAAAACTTTTTTGTCAGGCAAACCCATCTGATCTAAAATATTTACTGCAAGCACCCACTGAGATTTTATGTTAATATTTTAATAATTATTAATCAAAACATGCAAGTAAGCAAATTAAATATATTTAAATATTTCATATATTATAATATTTTTTGAGTGTTTAATTTTAATTGTACTTTTTTGTGAATTAATTTAATTTACGCACATAGAGCTGTTACAAAACCACAAACCCCATGCAATACACTTATCAGATTAGGCACAGAAATCTGGCCTAAATAAATTTAAAATTAATTGGATAATAACTTCAGCATTAAAATGAATTAAATAACTCATATTCAATTCCCATGTTTTCCTGCAATTTCCATCCTGCACAATTTTTTTTAAGTCAAAATCAGGGATTTTTTTAACAAAACCACAAACTATTACTTGAATAATAACTTTAAAATTAAATAAAAACAAATCATAAGCTTAAATCAGAGATTGACAAAACATTAATTTGTCAGTTAAACCTCTTTGACCTAAAGTATTGTAAGTTGTATGGTCACATGACATGCAATTAAGTAATTTTGATGTTTTTTAAAATTGCATTTTTTTTTATTATCATTTAATAATTTATTTATTCATATATTTTTTCACTTTTTTGTGCACATTACATGCACAGAATCCTGACCTTAAAATATATATATATAATAATGTAAAAATGGAAAGTAAAATAGTTTGGATAATAACTTAAAATAATAACTCGCCCTCAATTTTAATTTTGCCTGCTATTCCCTCATGTCTTTTAACCTCATTGTGAATGGGTCCATATGGAAATGTATAGTTTCTATTAACATTAAAACACAAATAGGCAAGCTGGTTTCTGTTGGTTTAGCAAAAATGGACCAGCACAGGTTCTCTCACCTTGGCCAAGTCTAGGAAACATTCAGAAATACTCATCTACGATCTGGATTCTTAGTTGAATCAAGCAGTCAAGACCTAAAATAGTAGAAAAGATCTACTCCATAAGACATTTTGTTGCCCGATTAACAAAAGTGTCACGTCAGAGCTGTTGAATGTAGTTGGAAAGGCTTTTTGAGAGGACTGAAAAATGCCTACAGCCAAAACAACCACGCAAGGCAAAAAGGAAAATGCTCTCCGTTTTTAAGTGTTTAGTGCCATTCTCTCAACATCATGATGTGCCTATGCATTAAGGAAGATATTGCAATAATTTCCCAGGAAAAAGCTTGCGGAGTGGAAAGCGAACGGTTGGGTCCATTAGCGGTGCGTTTCTTTAGGAATGCTGATTTTTAAAACATAATCACCTCATTCATTTACACCGCAGACACGTTTCAACGCCTGATCAAGTATTCCGAGCCGGTCATGGTTTGTAGGGAAACTCAAAGGGCATTAGCTCAAAGTGACTGCATCCAGAAAGCAAAACAAAGGGGGCAGCATATTTATCCCAGTGGTATTCCAGGCTGTGTTGTCCCAGACACAGTGAAGTTTCCAGCTGTGAAGAAGCCATCTGTTCTCCTCTCCTTCGTTTTTAATTAGCGGCGGTTCTTTCCTTTATCAGCACACGCCTGACTTTCTCTCCCGAGTCTCAGAACACAGGATTATGACAAACAGGTCATGCGATCCATCGAGGCCTCCACACAAACACGGATTAATATTTCAACGCCCCTAATTGTGTCGTCAATGGAAATGGAAAGGACACGCTCACCTTTTGTCCTAATTTGTATTAATGATGCTTATGCCGTTGGATGCATGTGTGGAGTGCAACAACTATATTGATTTAAATGATCGGAGGCGGCATGTTGGGATGTACTTGTGATGATCTCCTTTTAAAGGTTGGAGAGCAAAAATACCACCAAATCTGATCTGTTCTGATCGCGTACAGTAAGGAAAAACATTGGCAAAATGAAAGTTTACATTGCATACACAATATCAAATAAAAACAATATTTACACAACATTTTTGATCTGCATTTTGAATTGACTAGACATTTGCTGACTTTTCAACCATTTAAAGGTGAAGTTCACATTCAGAATAACAAAAAGTAGATATAGCAACTTATAGCAAATTCCTGTTTCATGGCGAAACATTGAAATTCAATGAAAACGCTAGATCTTCGCAATTTAACATCACAAAGGGCTTTAGATTAGACTGACCAAATTTGATGTTTCTCTGAATAAATCTCTAGGAGGAATTCATTAAAAGTACAACACCTAAAATGGAAAAAAAAAAAAATACACAAAATTTGCTGAGAAAATGAAAAATAACTGGCTTCCTGTTGGGTTTCGGATTTTGCTCCAAGAGACTTTTTTGTGTGCATTGGTGTCTTACATGTGTGTACCAATTTTTGGACATGTACGTGAAACATAGCTGGAGGGGCACTTCATTGAATGTGAACAAGTGGCGCTATTAGGGGCCTTTGAAGCTGCATTGGAAGTCCAAAGTCATGGGCACCATAGAAGTCTATTATATGGAGAGAAATCCTAAAACGTTTGCCTCAGAATACATAATTTCTTTACGACTAAAGAAAGAAAGACATGAACATCATCATAGAGGGCTTTAGATTAGACTGACCATTTATAATGTTGATGTCATTAAATCTATCAGAGGAGTTGGTTACACCTTAAAACATGTCACTACCTGTTGCCAGCAGGTGGCGCTATAACTATAACTGAATATGGGCATGTAGATGTTTTCAGGTCAGGAGTCTTATCAAACGTGAAGTTTGGGGCAGATTGGTCATTGTATGCCTGAGTCATAGCAACTTCCTGTTTCATGGTGAAACATTGAAATTTTTCAGGCCACTACGGACACCCCTTTCAACAAAAACTCTACATCTTCACAATTTAATGTCATAAAGGGCTTGGTTGGTGTTTCTCAGAATAAATCTCTGGAGGAGTTTGTTAAAGAACACCACCTGAAAATGGCAAAAACTGCAGAGAAAATTAAAGATAACTAATTTCCTGTTGGGTTTCGGATTTTGCTCCAAGAGACTTTTTTGTGTGTATTGGTGTGTTGCATATGTGTACCAATTTTCGTACATGTATGTGAAACATAGCTGGAGGGGCACTTTTTTTAATTGAAAGTAAACAGGTGATGCTATAGAGCCATTTTGTCACACCCACTTCTAAAACCCATATCAGACATGCATTTTCACCACTTTTGGTGTGTGTGCAAAGTTTCATGAGTTTTCAAGCATGTTTAGGCCCTCAAAATATGATTCATTTTGGAGATGAATATTATGAAGATTGCAAAACTAATGACAATCTTTATGGCCAAAAAAAAAACATCATGATATTATCATAATTTTATATCTCCAGCAAAATCATTGCAAATGTTCCATCTATTAAGGATTAAAGGATTCTGACTTAACTTGTGAGTAACTTGCAGTGCACCACCATGTTTGAACATCAGGTGGTCTAGTTTGGTCTGAAGTGTGTGGTGCATCATGCTGAGATTAAAAGAGCTCTTAGTGGCCCTTAAAACAGATTGCACATGAGTCTGGGAAGGGTTTTTTGTTTCCAAGTCATTTTGTAGTCAGTCCACTCAACATCCGATTTCCAACCACTGACAGTTTATCCAGGCCGTCCCAACGAATTCAGCCAGAGGGCTGAAAATAGCAGATTACCAAACACTGTTTATGACTCTTCAAACATCCTGTTCACACAACACAATACAAGAGCAGCTCAAATAATGTCAAAAACACTTTTAACAAACAAAATTGGGTGACATCCATTACCAGAAAGGACACAACTTGCACAACATTATTATTAAATGCATCCATGAAATCTTTACTAACTGATTGAAATCGTCCATGCATTTTATACTGCTCAACTTGAGCAGTGATCCATCAAATTTAAAATAAATTAACTGCAAATTAAAATTACTAAATATTTCTAAGATGATAACTTGGATGCAACTGCTAGATTACACAAGCAGCATTATGCATTCCATTTCACGATTTAAACATAGACAGAATTCTGTTTTAAATAGGAGGCAGTGTTGCATTCCGAACATAACCAAGGTCTTGAAGAACCCCAGGATAATGTAAAAGGGATTTATAAGCAAGGCTTGCCTCAGTTAATGTCAAATTGCATGAATCAACAATCCAAAAGAGACTTCATAACTTTGCCGAAGATGCAAGGTCAGACTCTGAGAATATAGATACACACTGGAGTGTGTCAAACAACATTTAAGATCAGATCAAGACTCAATGTGCTCTGAATATAAAAGGCGAAGAAATGAGTATGTCTACAATTGTGCATCATATTTAACTGGAGCATGTAATGCAACCACCTCAACAGAGCTGATAAATGAGCCTCGAAAGGCCAACCTGAAGAGTAATAGCTTTGAAGTTTGGAACTTTAAAAAATAAATCCTTTGTTTAGTTCTTGCTCAAATCTAGGGTTTGGGATTTGGGGGATATAATAAAGTATGTATTAAACATTGGCATCCACACTGTCTGTGCCACTTCAAATCATACTTTTCTAATATATTAGACTAACAGATCAGATCAAAAGAATATTACTTGAGACAAAAGACACCTGTCAAACATGCTAAAACACCACTTAAAACACATTTGCAATGACTTATGTACAGGAAAATACAGCACAATTCAAATTTTTTTTTGAAAATGTAGAAATCTACTTTGTTATCTTTTAAACCTTGATTTATCAATATGATTGAAATTGAGGATTAAAACACAGTTGAAGTCAAATGCAGAATATGCAAAATGTCATTTTAACAAAATAAAAGGGATCATACAAAATGCATGTTATTTTTTTATTTAGTACTGACTTGAATAAGATATTTCAAATAAAATGTTTACATAGTCCACAAGAGAAAATAATTGTTAAATTTTAAAAAAATGACCCCATTCAAAAGTTTACATACACTTGATTCTTAATACTGTGTTGTTACCTGAATGATCCACAGCTGTGTTGTTTTGTTTAGTGATAGTTGTTCATGAGTCCCTTGTTTGTCCTGAACAGTTAAACTGCCTGCTGTTCTTCAGAAAAATCCTTCAGGTCCCACAAATTCCCCACAAGGAACTCAAATGCAACTATTACAGAAGGTTCAAACGTTCACTGATGCTCTAGAAAGAAACCTAATACATTAAGACCTGGGGGTGAAAACTTTTGATTTCTTATTTTGCCTAAATATCAAATTTTTTCTTCTTCCATTTAGTACTGCCCTTCAGAAGCTACAGAAGATACATGTTTCCCAGAAGACAAAATAAGCAAAATTTACCTTGATCTTCAAATTCCAACAGTTTTCACCCCCGGCTCTTAATGCATTGTTTTTCCTTCTGGAGCATCAGTGAGCGTTTGAACCTTCTGTAATAGTTGCATATGAATCCCTTAGTTGTCCTTCGTGTGAAAAGATGGATCTCAAAATCATACAGTCATTGTCGGAAAGGATTCAAATACACAAAAATGCTGAAAAACCAAAGATTTTGTAAGACCCGGAGGATTTTTCTGAAGAACAGCAGGCAGTTTAACTGTTCAGGACAAACAAGGGACTCATGAACAACTATCACTAAACAAAAAAACACAGCTGTGGATCATTCAGGTAACACAGTATTAAGAATCAAGGGGATGTACATTTTTCAACAAGGTCATTTTTATAAATTAAACTATTATTTTCTCTTGTTGACTATATGTAAATGTCCTTTATGTGAAATATCTTATTCAGGTCAGTACTAAATAAAAACATAACATGCATTTTGTATGATCCCTCTTATTTCGGAAAAGATGCATGTAAACTTTTGACTTGACTGTACTGTTTATATCATGCAAATGTCTGTATTTGTGAATTTCAGCTATTATACACTTTAACTGTCTTAAGGTCGGAAACTCTGTTATGTTCCTGCATATTAGACTTTGTTGTGCTCCACTTTCTGTGTGTACCTGATAATAAATAGTGAAATGCAGCCAGCGTCTCTCTCCCATGGATGCTGTTTGAGTCCTGCTGATCTGGGCTCCTGAATGCTCGCATGGCCCACCAAGGTGCAGCTTATCAGTGCTGCAGGATTCAGGTCTGGGAGTCTGCGGCCCCTCGCTGGCCTTCCCATCATTCCAGCCTCTGTGTGAAGTCCCACAGACAGCATGACAAATACAGCCTGTCTGTCAAAAACTACTCTGCTAACTCTGAAATGCACCCAGCTAGTGGACATAAATAAGTGCAGATGCCTATGAGGGTGCATCATCAAACGAGTACTCTGAATTTTTTTTTGGTCGTAATAAATAATGCATCCCATAGCACCCAACAAGTATCCGTCGAGGTTTGTTGATATAAAGTTCACTTGTTGGGTACACCAGCAGGTAAGTGTGTGAAGTTGCTTGTTCTATGTCGAGCTTTTTCTTTCTCAAAGCCTTTTCTTATTAAAATTATATAAATCATATACATTTTATTACAAAAATCAAACTAAAAAAATATCGTTTTACATACTCTTTCATATTTGGCACTTTTTTTTTTGAGTGACATTTAATTGAAGCATTCTTTTCAACGTAAATAAGAAAAACATGAATGAATTTAGCTGCAAGCTGTGATTACAGGGGTTCAAGTGCTTTAAGGCATTTAAGCATATATGAAAAAAGACATTATGTACCAAGCCTTTTTATTAACCATAGATTATCATGTTTTATAACGTTATAGCTGATCAGCTGTGGTCAGATCTCCTTAAAATTTAGCATGCTTGTGTAGAATCACCTGTCGCATGTGCTGACCAGGTTTTGTGAAGTTTTGAGTTTTCCTTTAGGCTTTATAGGGTTTTGGGTAAATTCAGACAGGCCCCTTTTCCAAATAACCCCAATATAGTATCCCAAAGGGTAAATTCCAATTATGGACCTAGAGAATCAAGAGGACTGTACTGCAGTGCTTTTTTCCAGATTAAGCGAAAAACCCTTTGGGACTAGTTTGCAAAAGTATTTTTTTCCAATTATTTAACAAATGATTTGTTTTGACAACAGTGGTTCTAGAAACAAAGTTGCCCAGAAGGAGGTGTTCTGTCATATGATACGTTCCCGATTTATTTCAAATTTCTCATAGACCTTTAGGGCCATGAGTCAAACAGGCCCACCAAGTTTAGTCCCAATTGGCTTCCGTCAACCATGCCTAATAGGTGCTCAAACTTCATCCGCCAATGGCAGCCATGTTTTCTGTAAGGCCATATGCAAATTGGCACTTTCGACCAAGACCATGTGCAGCAATTTTCATGTTGATTGGATAAATGGTTGTGCAGCATTAGCAATTTTTATGTTTTTTTTTTATAGCACTACCAAGTGGTCAAGCTCTGCAGTTTTTGTCCTGCGAGTTCAGAATGAGCTCTTTCATACGTGTTCTAAGTTTGTTGAAGATATCTCAGTCCGTTCAGAAGTTATAGGCATTTCACTAAAAGTGCCCTGCTCCTTTCAAACATTTTGGCGTCCCTTTGTGACAGTGAGCTAAAAGTTTGACTTTTTTTTTTTTTTGATAATTATTGATATTCGCTCTCCAGAGAATCTTTCTGCACTGGTTTGGTTCAGATCGGGTGAAAAACCTAGTAGTAGTATGCAAAAGTACGTTTGCAAAAAACTCAAAATACCCAACAATTACACAACGGGATATAAGGAATTTCTTTTTCTCACTGTAGTGCCCTCGTCAGGCCGATTGGGGCGAGACTTGGTGACAATGTTGGCCGTGTGAGTACTACCATCCCTCCAAGTTTCAAGTCTCTACGGCTTAAGATTTGGTCTGCACGATAAGTTTTATGTGGGGACCGCTGATCCATGACTATTTTAACAATTACAACAGGGTTTCAGCGCTATGTGTTTGAACTCCCAATTATCAGAAAGTATGTTGAAGAATCACATTTACCTCAGCAAAGCCAATTTTATAAATAGTTAACTATAAAAGCAAACATAGAAAGAGCATATGCTAAAATTGCGATGTGTTGTTTAATCTGTTCTTTGCATCTCTGTTGCACTTTCCAGACAGACTTTCGGTCTACATGGTGTGGATATTAAAGTTACATAGTTACTACAGTAGGAGGCAAGTGACTGACAGGTTTATAGGTGAGTCATTGACTGATTTATTCAACTGATTCATTCAGACTTAGATTTATACAGCAACAACACGTTTAACTGGTTTTGAGTGAGTCATTAAATCATTTATTCAACCAATTTATTCAAAATCCAAACTTGCAATAAAGTCGAAATAATAATAGTCAATGTATAATTTATGTATATAGTGTATAGTTTGTTCTTATCTTTTAATAAAAAAAAGATAAAATAATGACAGAGATTTTTATATTCACCCACTTTGACCTAAACATCTGCCATTCTATTTATTTTATATTTTGTTACCTTGTAAGGCTTTGGTTTTAAAAGAGAGAAATTAGTTTGGCTGTTCTGCTCAGACAACTTGCAAAAAAGTAAAACCAACAATATGTCAGTAATATGACATTTTTGCCATTTCGCCCACCCCTATGACATCTTGAAATAAAACTTAAAATATTTTTGTCAGTCTATCATTAGTAATTTTAAAGGAATGCCATGAAACCTTGACAAATTCAGGCAAGAAATAAAAATAAATAAAACCTTTAAATTAAAAATTCTCACCTTTTTGCCAATGACAGTCATAGCAAGAAGTGTTGCATAAACAAAGATATGCAATATAGTCTTGCTGAAAAGTTCATAAAACTGAAACTGGAAAGGTCTTTTCAGATGACATTCTGTTGGACAGCAGACTATGCATTTCAATGTCATTTCAATAAGCTGAGCTGATACAGTGTCATAGTCAAAGATGAGAAATATGCATATTCCAAATGTACACCTACTGCTGTGGTGGAAGGAATGCTAGAATGGGAATGAAGTGGATGATGTATAGCCGTGTCACATTTCAAAAGGTGATGATAATTACATTTCCCACCAAGCGTTTATCATTGAACTTTAGTGGGAAGCGATTTAAGCAGATAGAATGGACTAAAATCAGACATTTTAGAAAGTAGGTGTGTGTGCATTATATGTAGAATACCAGTGCTGTCCCAGTTCAAAGTATTATTTTCTGAGCAATTGTTAATGTCTGACAAAAATTAGTTTGAAACTGAAAACTTTCTGCAAATCGAGGCCTATTGACACCAAGAGCAAATATTTTCCTTGACACTACGATTTTGAATTAAAACAAAGAATTTATGCTAGTCTATGAAGAACAGACGTGCAAAATAGGTTAGGATTAGAATGTAGGGTTAATGTGATCAGCTGACAAAATACATTTCCAGTGGACAAAAAACTGGGTGTGATCTTGAGATTACAAGGTTTTTACAGATGCATGATGGAGAGTCTTCTTCACCTCTTATTCATTCATCACAACAATCAAGGGCCAAGGCCTGTCGGCCTCACCCAAATGAAAGGCTTTGTTTTCATTTACGACCTTTTACACAAACATCACCAATGTTCTCCAGAGTGTCATGTGATGAAACCCATGAAAGGGCAAGGCTTGTTTAAATGGCATTTTGATGGCATTTGTTTGCCCCCTTTAACCTTTCGCCGAGTTTCGGCTTTATGCTTTGATTAAATTTCATCTTGGCCTGACCTTTGCCCCTAGACTCAAACCCCTGCTGATAACGACCATCATTGTCATTGTAAATATGGAAAACCTTCTTAAACAGACACATTTACCCATCCTGAAAACAAATACCCTAAAATGTGTCTCTACTTTCACATACAGTGATTAATAAGGCTCTGTTCTAGTGTACTGTTATATAAAGATGACTCCTAGCAAATGAAGTTAATCTTTAAGTATCATTGTAGCGACAGCTACTAAAAGGTCCCTCTAAACTTAGTCTCAGCCTCAGGCACGTCTAAACATGTTATCATTATCGTGTTTAAAATACTGTTGTTAAAAAAAAACACACACTGTACGCAGATGACAGTTTTGAGTCATTGGCTTGCTGGGTGTTTTTAAGTGCTGTTTAGAAGTTAGCAGGTTGTTACAGAAAGTGCTTCTGAAAAACAAGCGGCTGCTAATTTGTCAGAGTTTGCATGATTCATTGCATTGTGTCTTAACAATCATTTGTAGTTTTTGCAAAACGCTTATGCCTTAAATCAGGATTATTACATCTGAATGAAGAGAAAACTTTCACTTTCTGCCAATTCCTTTGTTGTTGTCGTCTTCAAAACAATGCTGGAATAAGCTTCCACTTTCCTTCAGAATAAACTGCAAAATGAATTACATTACTAAATAAAATTGTCATGTAACTTGAACTCAGTAACAGATTACAATTTTTTTTAAATAATCTACCCAGCTCTGTTAATAATGTATTCCATTACATTACACATTTCAGGTAATACCCAGCTAACAGAAAACATTTTCTAAAGTTTTCCAAAGACTAACGTTCTCTAAAGGTTCTCTCAAAGTTATAAAAAAACATTCTTCCAGTAACGTTTTATCAAGGTTATATGTCATTGATGAATGTCCTAAACACGTTAGCATAAAACTTTTTTTTGCATTGTTAGTGGAACATTCTAAAAACATTTTGAATAACGTTATTATAACCAAACAAGAAAGTTAATACAACGTCCAAAAAATTGACATTTTGAACGTTCTAAGAACCTTCAACAATAATGTTTTTATAACACACTGGGAACATTAGAGAAACATTCTTAGAACATTAATATAATGGGGAGTGGAACGTTTTAATAACGTTTTAAATGACGTTCGTAGAACATTAATAGAAGAGACTGAAATGACGTTCTTGTAACAAAAGAAGAACGTTAATACAACATCTAAAAAAAGGACATTTTGAACATTCTGAGAACATTAAAAAATAACGTTTTCATTACTTAATGGAAACGTTAAGGAAACATTCTTAGAACATTCATATAATGGCCAGTGGAGCGTTCTAATAACATTTTAAATTACATTCTTAGAATGCTTGTCTTTTGTTATATTAATGTTCTAAAAAAAGTTTTAAATAACGTTCTTATAACCAAACAAGAATGTTACTACAACGTCTAAAAAACTGGACATTTTGAACATTCTGAGAACATTGAAAAATAATGTTTTCATTACTTAATTTGAACGTTAAGGAAACAATCATATAATGGGGAGTGGAACGTTCTAATAACATTTTAAATAACGTACTCAGAACATTAATATAACAAGAGACTGACTTTTTAAAAAATGTTTTAAATAATGTTCTTATAACCAAACATGAACGTTAATAAAACATATAAAAAAAAGGAAGTTTTGAACATTACATTCTAAGAACTATCAACAATAATGTTTTTATAACGTACTGGGAACATTAGGGAAACATTCTTAGAACATTCATATAATGGGGAGTGGAACGTTCTAATAACAAGAAACTGAAACATTCTAAAAACATTTTAAATAACGTTCTTATAACCAAACAAGAACATTAATACAATGTCTAAAAAACTGGACATTTTGAACGTTCTGTAAACATTCAAATATAGTGATTTCATAACTTAATGGAAACGTTTCGGGAACATTTTTATAACGTAAAATTGTTAGCTGGAATATAATCAGACTACTTGTTAGGTACTTTTAGATTACTTTTGATCTAACTTGTTTATCACATTGATTTAAATAGAATAATGTTGTAGCACATTGATATATGTTCTAAATGTAGTTTATATAATTTAATAGTTAAAGATAATTTGCAAAATATATGCCCCCTTGATTAGCTTTATTTGTAGTTTCAAGCTTCTTCACTAACACTAGGTTTTGGATCAGAGTCTGTGTCCTTAATAGTGAGAGGAGGTTATATCTTTATCCATCACAGAAGACACAAGTTTAATTAACTCTAATTGTGTGTATATATATATATATATATATAAATCTGACTTCAGAGTTAATCAGTCTTTATTCCTGAGTCCAGCCGTGAATATAAACATAAGAGGAACTCGTCCGCCTTTGAATTTAGCAACTAATTACATACAGACGAAACTAAAAAAGTGGTTAACTTTCAGAAGGGAATCCTCAGAGAATAGTGCAATCCATTTTACATTTTTTATTTGAGGTTTTGATGTAGACCGTGGAGACTTAAGAACTGTCTGAGTTGGGAAGAAACACTAGTTTAGCTGAAATAAGCGCCATTGAACAACCATTGAGAATATAATATTGTGAAACACTGTATATTAATATTACTGTTGCTATTTTGTGTAAGGTACATTAACAAATCCCTAACAAAATGTATTATACTACAGAGTGTGACTCTGAAGTCCTTTATACTTGCATTAAAGAAAGCGATATGTGGAAACCAGAATTATATTTCAGAAACTTGACTCTTTTGCATTGGCCTTGTAATAAAGCACTTACTGTAATCACATAACATCCTAGCAACTACCTGTCACATCCTAGCAACTGCAAAAAGCAATGTGGTAAAACAGTTAGAGCATCTTAGCAACACCATAGCATCTACCCCATAACAACATCATCCTAATATTGCTCTAGCAACAAAAGCAACTCAGAATGCCCTAGCTGTCACGGATCAGACAGGAACACACGAACAACGACGTAAAAGTAAACGTATTTAATAAATCCAAAAGAATACAGGCAGACACAGGAACACCAGGGGATAACATCCAATGAACATCAAAGACCGACAGCAATGAGGTGAAAACACACACACACTATATACACAGACTAATTACACACACAGGTGCAGACAATGAGGGATAAACCAAAAACACTCAGAACTGCGGGGGAAAATGGAAAAAACCAACATGAAAGTCCGGGGGTGTGACATTACCTCCCCCTCCCGGAAGGCGTGTCCTCGCGCCGACAAACGGGAAACAGCAAACAGTCTTAGGAGGAGGTTTTGGCGGAGGACGGACTCCCAGGAGGAGGGCAAGAGATGGAGTCCAGGGTGGTGATGGAGGGAGGAGCCAAGGAGGTGACAGGAGGGGGCTGGAGCAGGAGAAGCCAGGTGAGAACCAGGCCGCAGCCAAGATGTAATCCCACGGTGGAGCCGATGGAGGGAGGAGCCATGGTGGAGGAGAGGCTGACGACTCCATGGGTCCGACCGACGGAGGCGGAGCAGGTGGTGGGAGAGCCCGATGCGGAGACGGAAAGCCGAAGATCTTGGGTGACACCGTGGATCCGGAGGGCCAAGGCGGAACCCAAGGCTCTGGCGACCAAGGTGGAGATGGAGATCCTGATGTCCGCGGCGGAGCCAGAGCGACAGCGTGCCGAGGCTGTGCCTGCGGGAGGGAGGAGGTCCACAGAGCCGGTGGGACGGAGCGACGAGGCACAGCCGGAGGAGTAGAGCCCATAGGCAAAGGTGGGGCGACGACTGACCAGGGCGGAGCCGGAGGGACGATGGAGCCCGGTGGAGCTGGTGGATCGACGGGCGACGGCGGAGATGAGGGAGCAGAGAGCCGGAGTGGAGCCGCAGGGTCGGAGGGCCGAGGCGGAGTCCAGGACTCTGAGGCTGGAGGCGATGGTGAGGGATCCTCCAGCCATGACACAGATGGATACTGGCAGACCCGCGGCGAACCCACCGCACAGATGGTGGGCTGAGGGTGAGCAAGGGGACAGACAGAAGACAGCGGGGATTCGGGAAGGCTGGGCGGAACCAGCGGAGATACAGGACGGCTGGATGTAACCAGCGGAGATTCAGTCATAGACAGAAGAGGGAGGGTGGGTGGGAAATCCAGGCAGACAGGTATATCCGTAAAACAGTCAATTAAGTCCCCAGAGTCTTGTTCCAGCTCACCCTCAGTGGTGGTGCAGTGGGCGGGGCTCTCTACCGCCCCTTCTTGCTCGACGCAGCACTCCACCGTTACAGCTGTGATAGTCGGCTCTCGCACCTGGTCGGAAGTTATGATCCTATCGGCGCTCCATACAGCTGTCGCTCCGGGCTCGGGCTTCCCGTCTACGATGGGCTCAATCTCGCAATCCGCGGGTCGGGGTGGCTGGCTGGGCTCTGGGTCTGGAGTGACACTGACAAGGTTCTCCTGGAAACGGGTGGGAAACGAGGGTTTGTTTCTTGCCAGTGTCCACTCCACAAACGTGGCGAAGTCCGCTCGAGGGCCGTCCTCGGACGACGGCGCTCTGCATGACGCGTTGAGTCTTGCATCATAGAACATACAGAGCGCGTCGTCCGGATAGCTGGTGGTATGAGCTACGAGCTGGAACATCAACGTGTAGCCCTCGAGCGGTAATTCCCCCTGCTTCCGCCGGAGGAAGATGAATTCTGGACGGAGGAAGGACTCCATAGAAAACACACGACGGAAACAAAAGACTGGGAAAAACGAACGGGAAACAAAACAGAGGTGAACACGCAAAAAAAAAAAAAAAACTGTGTTGGTCGGTTTTTCTGTCACGGATCAGACAGGAACACACGAACAACAACGTAATAAAAGTAAACGTATTTAATAAACCCAAAAGAATACAAGCAGACACAGGAACACCAGGGGATAACATCCAATGAACATCAAAGACCGACAGCAATGAGGTGAAAACACACACACTATATACACAGACTAATTACACACACAGGTGCAGACAATGAGGGATAAACCAAAAACACTCAGAACTGCGGGGGAAAATGGAAGAAACCAACATGAAAGTCCGGGAGTGTGACACTAGCAATGACCAATAACATCCTATCAACAGCTAAGCAATGTCCTTACAATTAGAAGATATCAGCAACTGCATAAAAACACCCTAGTGACCACCACCACAACAACATCCTAATATTGTCCTAGCAACATGTCAAAACTATCCCAGAATGCTCTAGCAATTACCAATAACATCCTAGCAGCTGCAATGTCCTAACAATGAGAAAATCTTAGCAACTGCATAGCAACACTCTAGCGACCACTACCACCACAACAACTTCTCAAGATTGCCCTAGCAACCACATAGCAACATGCTAAAACCACTTAGAATGCCCTAGCAACTGCATATCAACGCCTTAGGAATTACCAAAAACATCCTAGCAAATGCAAAACGCAAATGACCTAACAATTATAACATCTTCGCATCTGCATAGCAACACCCTAGCAACCACCACCACTACAACAACGTCCTAAGATTGCCCAGCAACCTCATAAAAACATGCCTAAACCAACTCAAAATGCCTTAGCAGCTGCAAAGCAATGTCCTAATAATTTGAAGATCTTAGCAACTGCCTAGCAACACCTTAGCGACCACCCCCACCACAGCAACATCCTAATGTTGTCCTAGCAACTGCATATCAACACATTAGCAACTACCAATAACATCCTAGCAAATGCAAAGCAATGTCCTAACAATGACATCTTAGCATCTGCATAGCAACACCCTAGCAACCACCACACCACAACAACATCCTAATTTTGCCATAGCAACCTCATAGAAACAAGCCAAAATCAACTCAGAATGCCCTAGCAACTACCAATAACATCATAGCAACTGCAAAGCAATGTCCTAACAATTAGAAGATCTTAGCAACTGCATAGTGACACCAGTGACCACCCCACCACAACAACACCCTAATATTGCCATAGCAACAAGCCAAAACTAACTCAGAATTCCCTAGCAGCTACCAATAACATCCTACCAACTGCAAAGGATTGTCATGACAATTAGAAAATCTTAGCAACTCCATATCAACACCCTAGTGAACACCACCATTACAACATCTTACGATTGCCCTAGTAACCTCATAGCAACATGCAGTGACATCCTAGCAACTGCAAAGCAATGTCTAAATAATTAGAATATCTTAGCCACCACCACTACAACAACATCCTATTATTGCCCTACAACCTCATAACAACATGCCAAAACCATCCCAGAATGTCTTAGCAACTACCAATAACATCCTGGAAAATGCAAAACAATGCCCTAACAATTAGAAGATTTTAGCAACTGCATAGCAACACCCTAGCAACCATCCCACCACAACAACATCCTAATATTGCCCTAGCAGTCGCATAGCAACACCCTAGCAACTACCAATTACATCCTAGCAAATGCAAAGCTATGTCCTAACACCTAGAACATCTTAGCATTTGCAAAGAAATCCCTTAGCAACCACCCCACCACAACAACATCCTAATAATGAGTTTTTCATTAAAAAGTGGTTTTAACCTTTTAAGAATGTTGTAAATTGAATTAAGATTTTATTTCAAAGATTTTAAATTGTCACAGTCTGAGCCTTACAGCATGTCTGATGCAATGAACTAAAAGCTCATACCTGTTCATTAGAAGAAGTCATGATCGTGGGCCGTGGGCCGTGATGAACATCAAAACTTAATCAGAGACACCGTGTGGGCTTCCTTTTGATTTACAGCTAATTTAGGCTAATTAAAAATTATCAAAGCTTTTAAGCTGCAAATATGCCACTTGCTGTCTATCATAAGAGTTTCTGTATTGGTCTGTATAGTGGGAAGAGATAAATATGCGCTAAGGAAGCGAACAACTGCCTCCACGGCATTCTGAAGCACGGCTACTCTAGTGGTGCAATCCCATAATTCTGAATTTTGCTTTGAGGTTAAAAGTTCAGCCCCTCATTCCTTATATTGTGAACAGTAAACAATAAACTAAATCATACATTTTATGAAAGCGCGGGCGGAAAGTAGTCGCACGCTTTTATACAGATGATCACAGAAAAGTTTCTGACATTATGTTGGAGATATTTGTGATCGAACCACCCACTGGCGACATTCTTCATTTACCATTTGAGCCCTGCCGCGGATGATGTTTTACTCCCTGCCTGCATCTACCTCTAGCCTGAAGGGCTGCTGAGCTTTGGGAAATCCAGAGCAGGTCAGGAGTTCATATGTGGGCTAGAGTAAAGATCTGATGAAGTAAACAAACATTCCCCCATGATTCACACCGAAAGAAATTGTAAATACTAGTCCAGCACGCTTGTTCTGAAAACACCTGCTTTTTCAATTGAACAACAGAATGAGATAAATGACATTGTGTCATCATAAAGCACATTACACAGTTGTGTGCCAAACTCGTCTCAGATCAGAGTTGTTTACAAATCAAACTGTGTCCCTGAAGTGGTCTCTTGTAAAGAAATACCAAAACTTTACTCACCCTTAGGTCATCCGAGATGTAGATGAGTAGCATTGCATCACTCGCTCACCAGTGGATCCTCTGCAGTACATGGGTGCCGTCAGAATGAGAGTCCAAACAGCTGATAAAAACATCACAATAATCCACAAGTTGTAACGTTCGGCCCTATACGCCTTATTCAGCCCGCTGCCATTTTGAATCGAAAACGAGGCTGTGAGGGATAGCAGTCCAGCAGCGCCCACTGTGGCGCGTTGTTGCTTACCGGGATGTAGATCGTATATCCGTAAAATAATAGGTCATTTCACATTTTTCCACAGGACAAAGAGCTCCAGAAGACGTGGATTGATCGACAGGACAAATAACCTAACTTTCAGGTAACAATATTGCATTTTTTTTGAGAAAATGACTGTGGAAAGACTGCTAATTTCTAATGGGAGCATGTTTATCTTCCTTTAAACGCTTACATAGAGTTTTTCAAATGATGTTATATAGATTAAAATGCTTAATGGTTTGTGTTAAGAGCCTGCAGCTAGGTCATAAGCGTCTTCCCGACCTTTATTATGAAATTACGATAAACATGACATTTTCCTTGTCTAAAGCAAGACAGAAACAAAAAAATAATGTTCTGAATATCATTTAGCGATTTTAAAAGGGGTTGACATCAAACACTACATGGCAAACTAATAAATAATTGTTATCTTTTGATCTCTTTGCATAAAAATAAACTTTCAACCCACTGTTTTTTGTATGACTTAACATGTTGTCTGAAAGAGGCTTACGATCTAACGTTAACTGCAGGCTCTTAACACAAACTATTAAACATGTTGATCTTTAAAACATCATTTAAAAAGAATATCTTTTTCATTTACAATCGCAAGGTTTTCTTTTCGTGAGGTCTTTGAGTCCAGGTAAACACAGACGGAGCTGAACCCTCCTTAAGCGTCCTAATTCCAGTCAGTGTTTTTGAAAAACAATCCTGAGTAAAATGTTGAGCACTCTTGTGTTCTTTGTAATCTATTTAGTTTAGTTGTTGTAGTAATACATCACATGTTAGCTCTGCGTAAACGTTTAAAGGAAGATAAACATGCTCGCATTATAAATTAGCAATTAGCCAACCGGCTAGTTTCCACAGTCATTTTCTTAAATAAATGCAATATTGTTACCTGAAAGTTAGGTTATATGTCCTGTCGATCAGTCCACGTTTTCTGGAGCGCTTTGTCCTGTGGAAAAATGTGAAATGACCTATTATTTTACGGCTATACGATCTACATCCCGGTACGCAACAATGCGCCACAGTGGGCGCTGCTGGACTGCTATCCCTCACAGCCTCGTTTTCGATTCAAAATGGCAGCGGGCTGAATAAGGCGTATTGGTCAAATTACATGGATTTAAAATGGGGTCAGATTATACTGTGAGTGTTTTAAAAAGATGAGACAAACGACAAAAGTAGAATAAAGAGTGCATTTACAAAATGCACAAGGAACTTAAAACAAAACAATAAAACTAACTTAGGCTGTTAAAAGCAGATTGTCCATTTAAATCATATTCTAAAACAGTCCTTAAGAATCCTAGTAGGTTGAAGTTCCAAGTTAAAATGGTTCACCGGTGTACATACAGTCCATGAAAGTGATAATCCAAGAGGAGTGAAACTGGAAAGGTAAATCCAAAACAACTCCACAATCCAGTGTGTTTGGTCAGTGACCCCGATTGTTTGTCATGCTGCTTGCTTTATACAGGTAAGCTTCCCGATTCCTGTCATGTGACTGATCACATGGCAGGCAGACCCAGACTTATTTAAAGACATACACTCATTAAAATAGTTAAGAGGATTAAAATGGTTAAAACAACATGTAAAACCATTAAAACTCAAATATATAGATATAAAAGCATCTTAATATGTGACCCTGGACCACAAAACCAGTCATAAGGTTAAATTTTACAAAACTGAGATTTATACATCATATGAAAGCTCAATAAATAAGCTTTCTATTGATGTATGTTTTGTTAGGATAGGACAATATTGGGCCGAGATACATCTATTTGAAAATCTGGAATCTGAGGGTGCAAAAAAATAGAAATACTGAGAAAATCACCTTTAAAGTTGTCCAAATTAAGTTCTTAACAATGCATATAACTAATCAAAAATTACATTTTGATATATTTATAGTAGGAATTTTACAAAAAATCTTCATGGAACATGATCTTTACTTTTTTTGGCATAAAAGAAAAATCAATAATTTTGACCAATACAATGTATTTTTGGCTATTGCTACAAATATACCACAGCGACTTAAGACTGGTTTTGTGGTCCAGGGTCATATATATGTTGAGCGGTATAAAACGTGTGTCATAACCCACACCACTCCAGTCTATTAATTAACATTGTGTGAAGACTGGGGTTCAAGCTCTTTAAAGCAAAAAAGACATTATTTAGCAAAGCTGTAACAACCTAAATTAATGATTGTGCAAACACAGGTAATTTGCCATATATATATATACAGTACAGACCAAAAGTTTGGACACACCTTCTCATTAAGAGTTTTCTTTATTTTCATGAAACTTTGCTCGAAGTATGGCCTGGGTCTCTACGCATGAACTCCAGCATTGAGAACATTGTTTGTGTACACAGAGTTTACTAAAAAGAAAGGTTTTGAACAACTCACTTTCACTGTTTGAGTTTCCTCTTGCGGCCGTCTTGCCAGTCAAGAAGTGTCGATCTCCGAATGCGAATTATAATTACCATTTGGTAAAAAACATTGAATAATACTTTTTATGTATGAGACTACCTCTTGAAGCTCATCAAGAGAATGCCAAGAGTGTGCAAAGCAGTAATCAAAGCAAAAGGTGGCTACTTTGAAGAACCTAGAATATGACGTATTTTCAGTTGTTTCACACTTTTTTGTTATGTATATATAATTCCACATGTGTTAATTCATAGTTTTGATGCCTTCAGTGTGAATCTACAATTTTCATACTCTTTGAATGAGAAGGTGTGTCCAAACTTTTGGTCTGTACTGTATATTTTACATTTATGTGTTTTTTATTTTTTTGACATTTATGACAGTTATAGTGATAACTGTGGTCTGATCCCCTGAAAACTTTGCATGGTAAACTTTAATGGTAATTACTTTTAAATTACCGATTTAAAGCTAAAAGATTACGTTTGCTTGTGCAAACTCATCCGGGACTTTTCACCGATTTCCCCTTACGGTGTTTGCGTATACTACGCCAGAGCTTGTACACGTGTACCGAGTCGAATGAAAAGCTTGTGCTCAGGACAGTTGGACGTGGCTGTGTATCAAAGGTAAAAAAATATATATAAATATTGTTCAGTTTCTCGTAAAAAACGATCGTTTCGTGGATAGAGGATGTATATTTTAGCCGGAAACAATGGTTTGAAGTTTAAACTTCTCAATGATGGATTCGTTTTTGGCTTCACATGGAAAAACTGTGTCCTTGAAGTGGTATCTTGTTAAAGATAATCAATAGCTACAAGCAGTGATTACCGAGGTTCAAGTTCTTTAAAGCATTTAAGCAAATATGAAAAAAAAGACATATTGTTAACAAACCTGTAACCACCAATCAATGCTTGAAAAAAGGCAAATACAGGTAATTTCCCATAGATTTTATTTCCATTTTTTTTTTGTTGACAGTTATGACTGTTATCAGCGATTTCATACTTTTAATAGCTGTAGCTCCCCCGTCAGGCCGATTGGGGTGAGCATTGGTGACACTGTTGACAGTGTGAGTACTACCATCCCCTACCATCAACGACTTACTGTTTGGTCTGCATGCTAAATTTTACTTGGAGATCACTGATCCATGAGCATTCTAACAATTACAATTGGGTTTCAGCGCTATACACTGAAACTTCTAATTAAGACGTTTTAGGTTGAAAGCATTGATTTTTAATCCATTTTAAAGCTTTCTCCACTGAAAAGTCCATATCCTGTTGTTCTCATATCAAAATCCACCCACTTAATTGTTTAGAGCTGTTTTGGCTTGTAAACAGTGTAGACTTCTCTCCTGACAACATTTTTCATTGGAGAAAGCAATATTTTGGATAGAGGACGTATATTTTAGCTGGAAGCAATGGTTTAAAGTTAAAACTTCTTAATGATGGATTTGCTTTTGGCTTCATATGATGCTATAACTGATGAACTGCAGTGTTGTGGGTTATTGTGATGTTTTTATCAGCTGTTTGGACTCTCATTCTGACGGCACCCATTTACAACAGAGGATCCATTGGTGAGCAAGTGATGCTACATTTCTCCAAATATGTTCCTGTGAAGAAACAAAATCATCTACATCTTGTATAGCCTGCGGGTAAGTAAAATGTCAGGAAGTTTCTATTTTTGTGCGAACTATATCTTTAAGTTGGCATCTTCTTATAGCTCAACTACTTTGTATTCTGTGCCGAGATTCACTGTCCTACAGAACCCTGATGGGCAGGCACAGCACCTCTGGCATTTTAAAGTGCTAATGCCTGTAACACGGCCCAGCGCAGCTCAGCGGACAACCCAGTGGAGAAAATGGGGGTGCTGAGACGGTAATTAACTCAAGATACGTGTAAGAGAAAACAAGACTCCCTATGAAATTAACAGAGTTATTACTGCCGCCCTGCTGTGGAATCATATGGCACTGGAAACATGAAGACAAAAACAAACTTCAGTGATTTATTCTGCTCTTGGATAACCAGTAGAAGTAGTGCTTTCAATGAATAATTCAATCCAAAATTATTATTTTTGTCATTGAAAAATTGTAAAAGCATTGTAAGCATATAAGCATGCTGAATCTCATCAACAAGCATGCATTACAGGCTTTTAAAAAGCATCATTAATGAATCAAACTATTCACTCATTGTTTAAAAAATATGTCACAAGTTTCACATGCAGACAGGCACAAAAAACACATTGTATTTAATGAATCTGACTAAATCCAGATGATTTAAGCAGCTTATACTGTAGCTACACTTTGGGGTTTGAGTTTTGTGAAGATTAATAACCATTTGCATGTAAATGTGATCCCTCTCCACATGTAAATTAAAATTAATGGAGATTAAGTTTGTAACAGCTCTCAATAGCTCACTTCCCATAATCATTTTATAATTTTTGGCCTATTTTTTAAGGAAATATGCAGTGTTATTGCCGTATCATTAATATATAGTAGTATTATAGCTGTAAAAGTTACAAAATATTATATTTTATTTGAAAGTTCATTTTCATATTAATTCTTGCTGTTTTTTAAATGTAATTTTTTTATTCATTATTATTTCAGTTTAAGAGTTTATTTTTAGTTAACTATAATAACTAAGCCATCTCAGCCACTAAATAAAAAATAAAAAAGGTAATTGTGGCTTTTTATCTCACAATTCTGACTTTTTTCTAACAATTTTGAGATATAAATGCACCATTGCGAGTTATAAAGTCTGGATTGCAAGATATAAAGTCTGAACTGCAAGATATAAACTTGCAATTGCGAGTTACAAAGTCTTTTGAGGAGAAAAAAAAAAGACTGATATGTTCTCAGAATTGTTAATGAGTTTATATCTCACAAATTCTGACTTAATAACTCGAAATTGTGAGTTTATATCACGCAATTCTGAGAAAAAAAGCCAGAATTGTGAGTTTGTATAATGCAATTCCAAGAAAAAAATCAGAATTGTGAGTTTGCATTATGCAATTTCAAGAAAAAAAGTCAAAATTGTGAGTCTGTATTATGCAATTTCAAGAAAAAAAGTCAGAATTGTGAGTCTGTATCATGCAATTCCATGAAAAGAGTGAAAATTGTGAGTTTGTATCACGCAATTCCAAGACAAAAGTCAAAATTGTGAGTTTGTATCATGCAATTTAAAAAAAAAGTCAGAATTGTGAGTCTGTATCATGCAATTTCAAGAAAAAAGTCAGAATTGTAAATCTGTATCATGCAATTTCAAGAAAAAGTCAGAATTGTGAGTTTGTATCATGCAGTTCCATGAAAAAAGTCAAAATTGTTAGTTTGCATCATGCAATTTCAAGAAAAAAGTCAAAATTGTGAGTTTGTATCATGCAATTCCATGAAAAAGTCAAAATTGTTAGTTTGTTTCATGCAATTTCAAGAAAAAAGTCAGAATTGTGAGTTTGTATCATGCAATTCCGTGTAAAAAGTCAAAATTGTTAGTTCGTATCATGCAATTCCAAGAAAAAAGTCAGAATTGTGAGTCTGTATCATGCAATTCCATGAAACGTCAAAATTGTTAGTTCGTATCATGCAATTTCAAGAAAAAAGTCAGAATTGTTAGTTCGTATCATGCAATTTCAAGAAAGAGTAAAAATTGTGAGTTTGCATCATGCAATTTTAAGAAAAAAGTCAGAATTGTGAGTCTGTATCATGCAATTCCATGAAAAGTCAAAATTGTTAGTTCGTATCATGCAATTCCAAGAAAAAAGTCAGAATTGTTAGTTCGTATCATGCAATTTCAAGAAAGAGTAAAAATTGTGAGTTTGTATCATGCAATTCCATGAAAAAAGTCAAAATTGTTAGTTTGTTTCATGCAATTTCAAGAAAAAAGTCAGAATTGTGAGTTTGTATTATGCAATTCCATGAAAAAAGTCAAAACTGTTAGTTTGCATCATTCAATTTCAAGAAAAAAGTCAAAATTGTGAGTTTGTATCATGCAATTCCATGAAAAAAGTCAAAATTGTTAGTTTGTTTCATGCAATTTCAAGAAAAAAGTCAGAATTGTGAGTTTGTATCATGCAATTCCATGAAACGTCAAAATTGTTAGTTCGTATCATGCAATTCCATGAAAAAAGTCAAAATTGTTAGTTCGTATCATGCAATTTCAAGAAAAAAGTCAGAATTGTTAGTTCGTATCATGCAATTTCAAGAAAGAGTAAAAATTGTGAGTTTGCATCATGCAATTTTAAGAAAAAAGTCAGAATTGTGAGTCTGTATCATGCAATTCCATGAAAAGTCAAAATTGTTAGTTCGTATCATGCAATTCCAAGAAAAAAGTCAGAATTGTTAGTTCGTATCATGCAATTTCAAGAAAGAGTAAAAATTGTGAGTTTGTATCATGCAATTCCATGAAAAAAGTCAAAATTGTTAGTTTGTTTCATGCAATTTCAAGAAAAAAGTCAGAATTGTGAGTTTGTATTATGCAATTCCATGAAAAAAGTCAAAACTGTTAGTTTGCATCATTCAATTTCAAGAAAAAAGTCAAAATTGTGAGTTTGTATCATGCAATTCCATGAAAAAAGTCAAAATTGTTAGTTTGTTTCATGCAATTTCAAGAAAAAAGTCAGAATTGTGAGTTTGTATCATGCAATTCCGTGTAAAAAGTCAAAATTGTTAGTTCGTATCATGCAATTCCAAGAAAAAAGTCAGAATTGTGAGTCTGTATCATGCAATTCCATGAAACGTCAAAATTGTTAGTTCGTATCATGCAATTCCATGAAAAAAGTCAAAATTGTTAGTTCGTATCATGCAATTTCAAGAAAAAAGTCAGAATTGTTAGTTCGTATCATGCAATTTCAAGAAAGAGTAAAAATTGTGAGTTTGCATCATGCAATTTTAAGAAAAAAGTCAGAATTGTGAGTCTGTATCATGCAATTCCATGAAAAGTCAAAATTGTTAGTTCGTATCATGCAATTCCAAGAAAAAAGTCAGAATTGTTAGTTCGTATCATGCAATTTCAAGAAAGAGTAAAAATTGTGAGTTTGTATCATGCAATTCCATGAAAAAAGTCAAAATTGTTAGTTTGTTTCATGCAATTTCAAGAAAAAAGTCAGAATTGTGAGTTTGTATTATGCAATTCCATGAAAAAAGTCAAAACTGTTAGTTTGCATCATTCAATTTCAAGAAAAAAGTCAAAATTGTGAGTTTGTATCATGCAATTCCATGAAAAAAGTCAAAATTGTTAGTTTTTATCATGCAATTCCAAGAAAAAAGTCAGAATTGTTAGTTCGTATCATGCAGTTCCAAGAAAAAAGTCAGAATTGTTAGTTTGTATCATGCAATTTCAAGAAAGAGTAAGAATTGTGAGTTTGTATCATGCAATTCTAAGAAAAAAGTCAGAATTGTTAGTTTGTATCATGCAATTCTAAGAAAAAAGTCAAAATTGTTAGTTCGTATCATGCAATTTCAAGAAAGAGTAAAAATTGTGAGTTTGCATCATGCAATTTTAAGAAAAAAGTCAGAATTGTTAGTTTGTATCATGCAATTTCAAGAAAGAGTAAGAATTGTGAGTTTGTATCATGCAATTCTAAGAAAAAAGTCAGAATTGTTAGTTTGTATCATGCAATTCTAAGAAAAAAGTCAGAATTGTTAGTTCGTATCATGCAATTTCAAGAAAGAGTAAAAATTGTGAGTTTGCATCATGCAATTTTAAGAAAAAAGTCAGAATTGTGAGTCTGTATCATGCAATTCCATGAAAAGTCAAAATTGTTAGTTCGTATCATGCAATTCCAAGAAAAAAGTCAGAATTGTTAGTTCGTATCATGCAATTTCAAGAAAGAGTAAAAATTGTGAGTTTGTATCATGCAATTCCATGAAAAAAGTCAAAATTGTTAGTTTGTTTCATGCAATTTCAAGAAAAAAGTCAGAATTGTGAGTTTGTATTATGCAATTCCATGAAAAAAGTCAAAACTGTTAGTTTGCATCATTCAATTTCAAGAAAAAAGTCAAAATTGTGAGTTTTTATCATGCAATTCCAAGAAAAAAGTCAGAATTGTTAGTTCGTATCATGCAGTTCCAAGAAAAAAGTCAGAATTGTTAGTTTGTATCATGCAATTTCAAGAAAGAGTAAGAATTGTGAGTTTGTATCATGCAATTCTAAGAAAAAAGTCAGAATTATGAGTTTGTATCATGCAATTCTAAGAAAAAAGTCAGAATTGTTAGTTTGCATCATGCAATTCCATGAAAAAAGTCAAAATTGTTAGTTCGTATCATGTAATTCCAAGAAAAATGTCAGAATTGTGAGTCTGTATCAGTATGAATGTAGTATAGCAAAAATCACTTTTTCTTTATTTTAGCTCACATCATGATAAACAAAGATATCAAAACAAGAATAAGCATAAATCTATTAATCACAAAGTCATTGGACGATGGACAGGCTGAGTTGTTTTTAAAACATGTTTCTTCAAGCGTTCATGAATTCTCAACAAGCTTGGTCCAGAATCTAATGCTAACGGGAAGTTTGTTTTGATATGATTCATGGCTCGATCAAGTTGTTTGAATATGATGTGAAGGCCGTGAAGCTCCTGATATTTGGTTTTGCTCGCTCTTTGTTCACACTCTCAATGAGGTTACGCTCAACTTACTCATTAGACATGTAAAAGGAATCATTTTTCAGAATTTGAGAGTATCTATGAATCTAATTTGAATGAGCAGACGTGTTGATGGTTGCGGGTGCCTATTAATATTCATGACAGATCTCAGCGATACTGAGAAAAACAGACTGTCAAATCATGAAATATTTAGCAGTTTTCAGCTTCGGGTAAGCAGACCTGGACTTCAGAACAAACATTGTCAGGTTTGGTTTTATGGGTCTCACCCTGAGGCTATGATGTGTCCAAATTGCTTGTTTTGACACCATCTGAATTTAGAGGTGTTTGAAGATGTTGCTGATTTAAATTCAATAGGGATTTACAGAGGAGTCCAAGAGACCACACCAGAAATCTGGGATTAAGAAAAATATTTTAACCTGGAAATAAGGTTTAAATTTTTGTGAGAAAGCAAGTAAACTGGATTATTGGTTATTGCATGGCAAATATATAAATAAATATTGGCTCATTATTGGATTATTATAAGGCAAAAAATAAAAAATAAAAATAAAAAAATAAATACATGCATACATAAAGTAAAATGCAGAATTATATTGTATTGTCCCTTCAGAAGACATCCTAAAATGGTTGCTGAAATGTAAGGGTTGTACAATTCAATTCATATTGCTTTATTGACATGGCATACTTAGGCACATATTGCCAAAGCATTGTATATAGCATATTAAAAACAAAACAAAAATACATATTATATAACTCACTCACTATAATGTACTCACTTTCTGTGTATATACTGTGTGTGTATATACTGTATATATATATATATATATATATATATATATATATATATATAGGCACCATACACAAATAATAAATAACAATAATAATAATAAAAAAATCTGTAAATAAATACATGGATAAATAATTAAAAACACTCATATTTAAGCACAAACTAAATAAGCATTGTTATGTAATATGTCTAAAAACATTTAATTTTAAGATCATGAGAAGTAACTTATTTTGTAAAACATCTTATAATATAATCCAAATACATATTATAAAAACATAAAAACATCTATCTATCTGTCAGGCATCATACACACACACATGCACAAACAAATAAATTAATAAATAATTAAAAATGAAGTAATATTTAGGCACCGTAAATGCATAAATCAATAAATAAAATGACAAAATAATTAAAAATGAATTAATGTTTATTAGCATTGTTATGTACTATATCTAAAAACAGTTTTTTCCCCTGTTCTTTTGTAAGACATCCTATAATATCATCTAAACTACAAAAAATATTTTTTTTTTACTTCAGACTCTCACCAAAACGCAAATGATTAAACCCTGCCGTAAATATAAATTATTTAAAAATAAATTCATAGAATAAATAAATAAATAAATAACTATATATATATATATATAAATATAAATATAAATATATATATATATATATATATATATATATATATATATATATATATATATATACAAAATCTGTAAATAAAAAAAATCAATAAATGACAATAATAAAACATGAATTAATATGAATAAATATTATGTCTACATTTGTCTAACATTTTTTTTTAGAAAAGCTCTTTTGTAAGACATCATATAATATCTTCCCAACTGCAAAAAAGGTAGTTTTTGACTTTCAGACTCTCACCAAACATGCAAATGATTAAACCCAGACGTGCCTGATTACGAATCAAATCGGATTCAGCTAAACGCAATCTTTTGACCCCACTTTTTAGGCAGCACATCTTTAAATTTTTAATTGAGCGAAACTCAACAACTTTGTTTACTGCCAAGTCAGCCCTAATCAACATAATTATCAGGCAAAACTGCATTAGCCGACACGAGACGTTCTGTAAGAAAAGCGCCAATCTTTCCAGGTTCTGTCGGGCACATTAGAAAGCAAAGCTGCCGGAAGCGCATGTTAAAGACGGCTGGCAGGCGGCCTAGTTTCCCACTCCGACCCTGACAGTCAAGCCTCAGTGAGTTACATGACATTAGGGCACCACAAGGAGAAAAACAAGCTGCCTACAGAATGTTGCCGCCACTTTTGAGGACACACTCAAGGGGAATTCTGGGAAGGGAAGAAATGTTTGACACGGAGCTCCTTTGGGAGAATAATGTGAGTTGTTGTAACGCTGCCGGAATACCGTATTAATTTTGGGGGAACAGTTTAAGGAATACAAAACAAGAATCACAGCAACTTTGTCTTACAGACAATCTTTTCTTCCGGAAAAATGATTTGTGTGGGAGGGTTTTCCGATTTGCATAATATTCAAATTCAACAGCTTTTGCTAAAAATAAGACACAAGACATCTTTGACTTTTGAAGGAAACTATGTAAATGTGTTTATTGATTTATTTCCTATAATGAGACATACATTGGGTGACCTAGAACATTTTATGTTTAAAACATACTGCTTACATAATGCATATTACACAAACATACTATTTACCTTGAGTAAAACGTATGTACATAAAAACCTTGAGTTAAGACTTAACGTAAGTGTAGAAAAATAACACTATTGCATACTGGATTATATTTGGAGTCTTTCTGGCTTCTTGGCAACAATAAAATTTACACAGATAATATTAATGTCTAAATTATTACTAAATAAATTCATATTTAGGCACAATAAATAAAAAAATAGAATGACTAAATAATTTAAAGTGAATTAATTTATAAGCATCGTAATGTATGCTTAAAAACTAATTTATATATATAATTATTAATATTTAACAAACCACTCTCTCTATATATATATAAACACTATTTTGAGTCTTTCTGGTGTTTTTTTGGAAATAAATAAATTATATAAGTGTATAAATTGTTCGAAAATAAATTAATATTTAGATACAATCAATCATCAATCAAACAATCTATATCTATCTATCTATCTATCTATCTATCTATCTATCTATCTATCTATCTATCTATCTATCTATCTATCTATCTATCTATCTATCTATCTATCTATCTATCTATCTATCTATCATCTATCTATCTATCTATCTATCTATCTATATATATATATAGGCACCATACACAAATAATAAATAACAATAATAATAATAATAAATCTGTAAATAAATACATGGATAAATAATTAAAAACACATTCATATTTAAGCACAAACTAAATAAGCATTGTTATGTAATATGCCTAAAAACATTTAATTTTAAGATCATGAGAAGTAACTTCTTTTGCAAAACATCTTATAATATAATCCAAAGACATATTATAATATCATCCAAAAACTAAGAAACATAAAAACATAGTTTATGTTTCTCTCTTCTCTAAGTCAAATTTAGTCATAAATTAATATTAACTATTTGGAGTCTTTTTGGCATCTTGGCTAAAATAAAAATAATTAAATATTATAAGCGTATATATTAATATTATTATTATAAACAAACAAACAAACAAGTAAGTAAGTAAGTTGATCAATAAATAATAAAAATGTATGAATTAAATACATTAATATTTAGGCACCACACACACACAAAACAACCAAAACAAAAACAACCAAACAAATAAATAATCAATGGAAAAAAATATATATATACACACTGAATAATTCAAATTGAATCATTTCTAAACGTTATTATTTAGCATGTAAAATTTTTTTTTTCAAACTTTTTGAAATGAATTGTGCTAATTAACAAAAATGCATAAAAATAAAGGATTTGAGTCAGTCTCTCTTATATTTGTCCATTTATCTCACCTGTTTGTAGTAACTCCCTACAAACAACCCTAAACACTGGAAATACTGCCTAGCAATGCCTTAGTAAACACCCACCACTCCCTAACAAGTACAAAGCAATGCCCAAAGGGTTCTTAACTATACACTGTGTTTTAAAGGTTTTTGAAGTGCAATACTCCACAAATACATTCTCATTCCAGTCAAACAATCAATATAAGACCAATAGCTTTGATTTGAAGCCTCTTCATTGGTCAGCAGGTGTTCTTGTCTTTCCACAAGCGAACTTCTCACCCGACCCGTCTTCATCTTCTTCTGGCACCTGCTGATTTAATGTGTTGTCAGTGGTGCAATCTCTGACTCAATTTCTTAGACTCACTTCAGCGCTAAAGCCGACACATGGAGAATCTGGGACACATTAATGTATGGAGGAGATGCCAGTCCTCTGGCTAATGACGGGGAAAAAACTCAAACGACCTCTGAGGTGGCACCGCAGTCATTATTAGCTGGCAAGAAAGTGATGAAAGCCCTGGGAGATGTGACATCGCCTCCTCTTTTATCTGCGAGAGGATGATAAAGGAGAAAACAATTCAGAACTCAACTCACCTCTGCAGGGGGACAAAATAAAAGCGGGCCGCGAGGGTCTGTCGTGGAGTGCTGTGCGTAGATCGTAAACAGACAGTTTGTAAAAGTTGATTAATGAAGTACGTGACCGCATTGTTCACATGTGGCCTGATTGTGGATCATAATTAGCGTTGCATGATGTCTTTGTTACCTTAAGTCAGATCTTTTAAGCACACAAAATGCTTAAAGCACACTTGACTTGATTATTTGGTGCAAAACAGAGTTTGAATTCACCTGAACACCTTATTGATTTCTTGGCAATTAATTAATTAATTAATTGAAAACCAACAAATGAATAACTGGATGGATGGATGAATTAATCAAGAGTTAATTTGCAAAAAAGAAAAAAAAGAAAAAATCTGTGAATTTCAATTAATCTCAGTCAAACTGCAGTTGGGTTATTTTGATATAAAGTACAAATAACTCAAAATACAGCCAACTAACACTATAAAATAATAAAAACATGATGACATAATAAAAACATGTTTTTTTACGTAAAAAGAAGTTATCTGTTTAAATTCAAAATAAATAAATAATAAATCTTAAATCTTAAATTAAACAATATTTAATACAAAATTAAACACAATTAGGCACATGAAAAAAAAAACAAATAAATATACCTATAAATAAATAAATAAACAAATAAACCAATATTAAATTAAATAATATTACAAAATTAAACACAATTAAAAGCACTATGCACTATACACAGAAAAAAAACTCAACTTAGTTTGAATTGATTTCATAATGGCATAAAACAAATAATAAATAAATAAATAAATAAATAAATAAATAAATAAATAAATACATAAATAAATATTTAGCAAAAATATAAATTATTTAGTAAGGAAGCCAATAAAACAAATACATTTGAAATAAATAAATAAACCAAAAAATATTAAATTTAAAATGAATCAAAATTAAACACAATTAGGCACATAAAAACAAACAAATAAATATATCTATACACTAAATTATAAAATTAAAAATAAACTCAAAATAAAACTAAATAATTTTTTTTATAATTGCATAAATAAATATTAATTTATCAAAAAAAATTAAGGAAGTCAATAAAACTAATAAAATTTAAATAAATAAATATTAATTTATCAAAAAATAAAATTAATTAAGGAAGTCAAAAAAACAAATACAATTTAAATAAATAAATAAATACATATTATTTTATTGAAAAAAAAAAGCAAGGAAGTCAATAAAAACCTAAAATAAACAATAAATAAATTAGTAAGTCAATAAAACAAATAATATTGAAAAACAAATATTTAGCAACAAATAAAAAATTATTAGTAAGAAATTCAATAAAACAAACAAACAAATAAATAAATAAATAAATATTCATTTAGAGAAAAATAAACATTAACTAGTAAGGAAGTCAATAAAACTAATTCAATACCTTTGGGTTACAATCCCAACTCTCTCACCATTAGGCCTTACAAATGTAAGAAGTAAATTAAGAAAGGGAAATAAATAAATATACTTATAAAAAAAAAAAAAAAATTATATATATATATATATATATATATATATATATATATATATATATATATATATAATTATTTAGAGAAAATTTACAATTAAACAATTAAAATTGATAAAAATGGATACAAGAAATATATAATTAAAAATAAATTCAGATTTAAATTAAAATAAATAAAGAATACATATTAATTCATATTAATTTATAGATGAAAAATAATAAATAAATCAGTCATATTTAAGCACCATTATAAAGCAATCAATTATATTTAGGCACCATTATATGTCTCCTATACTATATTTTTAAAACTACGGCCAAAGTTTTTTAAGATCATAAGAAACATAGATTAGATCAAACCTACGTATCGACAGATTTTTACCAAATTCAAGATTTGAGAAGAATTGTTATAAAACAAAAAATCAATTACTTTTATCCAATCTACCTCTATGTCTGTTAACTAATCTATTCAGATAAGTCACTCCTTGTGTTCTTTTCAAAACCTTTCAAAGATTTCATTCACGTACCATCTCGATATTAGAGCAGCTGCTTGTCATTGCTCCTTCCAGAGATTATTGGCCCCCGCTGCACATTTCCCATTAGAAAGCAAGTGATCAAAGATGGAAATATGTGCAATTACAGCAGGCACAATAATTGAAGACGAATGCTGATGTTCTGCAGGGATTTCACAGTGAAATTGCTCTGGCAATCGGCACAGATGTTTTAATCAGGGTGCATTGGCCCATGAAACCCAACATGTCTTACACAGACAATCAAAAGGGTTTTTCCTGTCATAGATGGAGCGCGTCATTAGAATTATTGTTCTGGCAAAGGCGGATATTGTTTTCATTTTGCCCATTAAGAATGATTAAGGTACAGGCTGTTATTAAAGCCTGTAAGAGACACTTTTGAATTTATATCATGCCAGAACAAGACAAAAGCAGCAGATTATTCAAAAAAATCTAAATGTTTTCATTGCAGTTAAGAGGTTTTAGGCACAACATAAAGTAGGATGTAACATGCAGCCTCAAGTGGCTCATTGCGTTCAAACAGACATCAGTGTTCAACAAATGCTTTTCTTAATCACAAACAATTCCTCTGAGAAATAAAATACATTAGGGCTGCCAAGCAACACAACACAGAATTCAGCAGATGTGAGGTGTGCGTATCTACTTTACAATAGCTCTGACCATGGATTATCCAACATTACACTATATATATATGTATTATTATTTTTTTATTCATCAAGGATGTTTAAACTGATCAAAAGTGACAGTAAAGACATTTATAATGTTACAAAAGATTTCTATTTTAAATAAATTTTCTTTTGAATGTTCTATTCATCAAAGTATCATGAAAAACAAAATGTATCAAAGTTTGATTTGATACTTCGAGAATACAGTTGAAATACTACGAGAATACAGTCAAAATACAATGAGAATACAGTCGAAATACTACGAGAGTAAAGTCGAAATACTACGAGAATACAGTCGAAATACTACGAGAGTAAAGTCAAAACACTACGAGAATAAAGTCAAAATACTACCAGAATACAGTCAATATACTACGAGAATAAAGTCGAAATACTACAAGAATACAGTCGAAATACTACGAGAATACAGTAGAAATGCTACAAGAGTGAAGTCAAAACACTACGAGAGTAAAGTCAAATATTACGAGTATAAATTCAAAATACTACGAGAATAAAGTAGAAAGACTACGAGAGTAAAGTCAAAACACTATCATAATAAAGTTGAAACACTACGAGAATAGTCAAAATAATATGAGAATACAGTCAAAATTCTATGAGAATAAAGTTGAAATACTACGAGAATACAGTCGAAATACTACAAGAGCAAAGTCGAAATACTACGAGAATACATTCAAAATATTACGAGAATAAAGTCAAAAAACTATGAGAGTAAAGTCAAATATTACGAGGATAAAGTAGAAATACTACGAGAATAAAGTAGAAAGACTACGAGAGTAAAGTCAAAATACTACAAGAATACAGTCGAAATACTACAAGAGTAAAGTCGAAACACTACGAGAGTAAAGTCAAATATTACAAGAATAAAGTCGTAACACTACGAGAATAAAGTCGAAACACTACAAGAATAAAGTCGAAACACTACGAGAATGTAGTCGAAACGCTACGAGAATAAAGTCAAAATACTACGAGAATACAGTAGAAATACAACAAGAATACAGTCAAAATACTACAAGAGTAAAGTCGAAACACTTCGAGAGTAAAGTCAAATATTACAAGAATAAAGTCGAAACACTACGAGAATAAAGTCGAAACACTACGAGAATAAAGTCAAAATACTACGAGAATGCAGTCGAAATACTACGAGAGTAAAGTAAATTATTACGAGAATAAAGTCAAAATACTATGGGAATAAAGTAGAAAGACTACGAGAGTAAAGTCAAAACACTACGATAATGAAGTATAAACACTTCGAGAATAAAGTCAAAATACTACAAGAATACAGTCGAAATACTACAAGAGTAAAGTCGAAACACTACGAGAGTAAAGTCAAATAATACGAGAATAAAGTCGAAATGCTATGAGAATACAGTCTAAATAATACAAGAATAAAGTCGAAACACTACGAGAGTAAAGTCAAATATTACTAGAATAAAGTCGAAATACTACGAGAATAAAGTTGAAAGACTACGAGAGTAAAGTCAAAACATTACGATAATAAAGTCGAAACACTACGAGAATAAAGTCAAAATACTACGAGAATACAGTCAAAATACTACAAGAATACAGTTAAAATACTACGAGAGTAAAGTCAAATATTACTAGAATAAAGTCGAAATACTACGAGAATAAAGTTGAAAGACTACGAGAGTAAAGTCAAAACATTACGATAATAAAGTCGAAACACTACGAGAATAAAGTCAAAACATTACGAGAGTAAAGTCAAATAATACGAGAATAAAGTCGAAATGCTATGAGAATACAGTCAAAATAATACAAGAATAAAGTCGAAACACTACGAGAGTAAAGTCAAATAATACGAGAATAAAGTCGAAATGCTATGAGAATACAGTCGAAATAATACAAGAATAAAGTCGAAACACTACGAGAGTAAAGTCAAATATTACTAGAATAAAGTCGAAATACTACGAGAATAAAGTTGAAAGACTACGAGAGTAAAGTCAAAACATTACGATAATAAAGTCGAAACACTACGAGAATAAAGTCAAAATACTACGAGAATACAGTCGAAATACTACAAGAATACAGTTAAAATACTACGAGAGTAAAGTCAAATATTACTAGAATAAAGTCGAAATACTACGAGAATAAAGTTGAAAGACTACGAGAGTAAAGTCAAAACATTACGATAATAAAGTCGAAACACTACGAGAATAAAGTCAAAACATTACGAGAGTAAAGTCAAATAATACGAGAATAAAGTCGAAATGCTATGAGAATACAGTCGAAATAATACAAGAATAAAGTCGAAACACTACGAGAGTAAAGTCAAATATTACTAGAATAAAGTCGAAATACTACGAGAATAAAGTTGAAAGACTACGAGAGTAAAGTCAAAACATTACGATAATAAAGTCGAAACACTACGAGAATAAAGTCAAAACATTACGAGAGTAAAGTCAAATAATACGAGAATAAAGTCGAAATGCTATGAGAATACAGTCAAAATAATACAAGAATAAAGTCGAAACACTACGAGAGTAAAGTCAAATAATACGAGAATAAAGTCGAAATGCTATGAGAATACAGTCGAAATAATACAAGAATAAAGTCGAAACACTACGAGAGTAAAGTCAAATATTACTAGAATAAAGTCGAAATAATACGAGAATAAAGTAGAAAGACTACGAGAGTAAAGTCAAAACATTACGAGAGTAAAGTCAAATAATACGAGAATAAAGTCGAAATGCTATGAGAATACAGTCAAAATAATACAAGAATAAAGTCGAAACACTACGAGAGTAAAGTCAAATAATACGAGAATAAAGTCGAAATGCTATGAGAATACAGTCGAAATAATACAAGAATAAAGTCGAAACACTACGAGAGTAAAATCAAATATTACTAGAATAAAGTCGAAATACTACGAGAATAAAGTTGAAAGACTACGAGAGTAAAGTCAAAACATTACGATAATAAAGTCGAAACACTACGAGAATAAAGTCAAAATACTACGAGAATACAGTCGAAATACTACAAGAATACAGTTAAAATACTACGAGAGTAAAGTCAAATATTACTAGAATAAAGTCGAAATACTACGAGAATAAAGTTGAAAGACTACGAGAGTAAAGTCAAAACATTACGATAATAAAGTCGAAACACTACGAGAATAAAGTCAAAACATTACGAGAGTAAAGTCAAATAATACGAGAATAAAGTCGAAATGCTATGAGAATACAGTCAAAATAATACAAGAATAAAGTCGAAACACTACGAGAGTAAAGTCAAATAATACGAGAATAAAGTCGAAATGCTATGAGAATACAGTCGAAATAATACAAGAATAAAGTCGAAACACTACGAGAGTAAAGTCAAATATTACTAGAATAAAGTCGAAATAATACGAGAATAAAGTAGAAAGACTACGAGAGTAAAGTCAAAACACTACGATAATAAAGTCGAAACACTACGAGAATAAAGTCAAAATACTACGAGAATACAGTCGAAATACTACAAGAATACAGTTAAAATACTACGAGAGTAAAGTCAAATATTACTAGAATAAAGTCGAAATACTACGAGAATAAAGTTGAAAGACTACGAGAGTAAAGTCAAAACACTACGATAATAAAGTCGAAACACTACGAGAATAAAGTCAAAATACTACGAGAATACAGTCGAAATACTACAAGAATACAGTTAAAATACTACGAGAGTAAAGTCAAATATTACTAGAATAAAGTCGAAATACTACGAGAATAAAGTTGAAAGACTACGAGAGTAAAGTCAAAACATTACGATAATAAAGTCGAAACACTACGAGAATACAGTCGAAATACTACAAGAATACAGTTAAAATACTACGAGAGTAAAGTCAAATATTACAAGAATACAGTCAAAATACTATGAGAATAAAGTAGAAAGACTACGAGAGTAGTCAAAACACTATGATAATAAAGTTGAAACACTTCGAGAATAAAGTCAAAATACTACAAGAATACAGTCGAAATACTACAAGAGTAAATTCGAAACACTAGGAGAGTAAAGTCAAATATTACGAGAATAAAGTCGAAATACTACGAGAATACAGTCGAAATACTACGAGAAAAAAGTAGAAAGACTACGAGAGTAAAGTCAAATATTCCGAGAATAAAGTCGAAAGACTACAAGAATAAAGTCAAAATACTACGAGAATACAGTCGAAATACTACAAGAGTAAAGTCAAAACACTACGAGAGTAAAGTTAAATATTACGAGAATAAAGTCGAAATACTACGAGAATAAAGTAGAAAGACTATGAGAGTAAAGTCAAAACACTACGAGAGTAAAGTTAAATATTACGAGAATAAAGTCGAAATACTATGAGAATAAAGTAGAAAGACTACGAGAGTAGTCAAAACACTATGATAATAAAGTTGAAACACTTCGAGAATAAAGTCGAAATACTACAAGAGTAAATTCGAAACACTAGGAGAGTAAAGTCAAATACTACGAGAATACAGTCGAAATACTACGAGAAAAAAGTAGAAAGACTACGAGAGTAAAGTCAAATATTCCGAGAATAAAGTCGAAAGACTACGATACTAAAGTCGAAACACTACAAGAATAAAGTCAAAATACTACGAGAATACAGTCGAAATACTACAAGAGTAAAGTCAAAACACTACGAGAGTAAAGTTAAATATTACGAGAATAAAGTCGAAATACTACGAGAATAAAGTAGAGAGAGTAAAGTCAAAACACTACAATAATAAAGTTGAAACACTACGAGAATAAAGTCAAAATACTACAAGAATACAGTCAAAATACTACAAGAATAAAGTAGAAAGACAACGAGAGTAAAGTCAAAACACTGCGAGAGTAAAGTCAAAACAATACGATAATAAAGTTTAAACTACGAGAATAAAGTCAAAATACTACAAGAATACAGTCAAAACTAAACACCATCGTAGAAAGCTGTTATTGTAAATAGTAATAATATTTCAAAATTGTTCAGTTTTTACTGTATTTTTTGATCAAATAAATACAGCTTTGGTGAACACAAGAGAGGTCTTTAAAAAACATATAAATGTATGTGATGACATTTTAAAGGCCTTAATACTGGTTAGTGAAGGACAGGTGTCTGTCATAAACCTCTCGATTTATAAATCTCTCAGCTGCCTGAACTGCAGAATACAGCCGTCAGTTTTCAAAGTCGAGAATGATGACAGATTTCGACACAGCTCTAAAAGTAGCTGTCTGGTTATTGAAGAAGTCTGCTTGAGTGAAGACATCCAAGCAGAGAGAATCGCGAAACCAAGTGGAGCAGCAGTAGTATATAATTAAACACTCCATTTCAGCTGACTTCTATTTTTAATTAGTAGTGTTTGCTAATCCAAGCATCGCTACTACAATTTTTCAACTGAGGGTTTGTGATTTGAACAAACCTCCAACACTGAGTATTACAATTCTGGGGTCAATTCGACCTGCACTGTTTGTGCTTCAGACATGAATGATTCCTCAAATTGTGCAGCTTGATGAAGAGAGGCGTGCTGAAGTAATACACTACAGGAGGTCATGCATTACAGTGATTTTATCAGCGGTAAATTGAAGGATATTCAGATTAAATTGCTCAAAAGTCACAGTAAAGACATTTATAATGTTACAAAAGATTTCTATTTCACATAAATTATGGTCTTTTGAACAATCTATTCATCACTGAATCTTGAAAAATAAAATATATCACAGTTTCCACTGAAGGATTTTTTGAAGGATCATGTGACACTGAAAACTGGAGTAATGATGCTAAAAATTCAGATTTTATCATAGAAATAAATTACATTTTACAATATATTCACATAACAAGCAGCTTTTTAAGATTGTAATAATATTTCACATTTTTATTGTTTTTATTGTATTTTTATCCAAATAAATGCAGACTCAAAACTTTTAAACAATTCGTTTTAGATTTATCTTTTTGGCTAAGCATAAAAAAATGATTAAAAAAACATTAATACTCAATACAGATTGCCATTTATTATTCATAACTATCTGCATGAACAATTTATCTGCCAAGTGTTCACTTTACTATGGATGCAACAAGACAAAATACAAAGCCATGTTTAATAGCTACTACAAAAAGTCAAGCATAATAAATGCGTTAGGTTAAGCTGGGGCTCTTAATTTTAATAACGGACAAGCAGTTCCTTATCTCCACAATGCCCTGAGTATATTACGACTGTGTCATTCTGGCACATCTCCCAGCAGTGTCCTAGTTTGACATAGTGCATATTGGATACTTAATTTATGGGCATACTTTATAATATTCACATCTAAGTCTCAAATATGAACCACTTCATTCCACTTTGTAGTCCACTGTCTTTTCATTTTTCAATATTAAACTGATGCTACATCAGTTCTAGTTTCTCTGCATGCAAGCATCAATAGCAGCACTGACATAATACTGATTTTAAGAATATTCTTGAGTTATTTAATCAAACTAGATTCAAGTCAGAATTTTCAGATATAAACTCACAATTGCGAGTTATAAAGTTTTTTTCTGGCAGTTGCGAGTTTATATCACACAATTCTGACTTTATAGCTTGAAATTCTGACTTTATAACATGCAATTCTGACTTTATAACTCGTAATTGCGAGTTTATATCACACAATTCTGACTTTATGGCTTGCAATTCTGACTTTATAACTCGTAATTGCGAGTTTATATCACACAATTCTGACTTTATAACATGCAATTCTGACTTTATAACATGCAATTCTGACTTTATAACTCGTAATTGCGAGTTTATATCACACAATTTTGACTTTATGGCTTGCAATTCTGACTTTATAACTCGTAACTGCGAGTTTATATCACACAATTCTGACTTTATAACATGCAATTCTGACTTTATAACATGCAATTCTGACTTTATAACTCGTAATTGCGAGTTTATATCACACAATTCTGACTTTATGGCTTGCAATTCTGACTTTATAACTCGTAACTGCGAGTTTATATCTCACAATTCTGACTTTATAGCTTGCAATTCTGACTTTACAACATGCAATTCTGACTTTATAACTCGTAATTGCGAGTTTATATCTCACAATTCTGACTTTATAGCTTGCAATTCTGACTTTACAACATGCAATTCTGACTTTATAACTCGTAATTGCGAGTTTATATCTCACAATTCTGACTTTATAGCTTGCAATTCTGACTTTACAACATGCAATTCTGACTTTATAACTCGTAATTGCGAGTTTATATCTCACAATTCTGACTTTATAGCTTGCAATTCTGACTTTATAACATGCAATTCTGACTTTATAACTCGTAATTGCGAGTTTATATCACACAATTCTGACTTTATGGCTTGCAATTCTGACTTTATAACTCGTAACTGCGAGTTTATATCACACAATTCTGACTTTATAACTCGTAATTGCGAGTTTATATCACACAATTCTGACTTTATAACATGCAATTCTGACTTTATAACTCGTAATTGCGAGTTTATATCACACAATTCTGACTTTATAACATGCAATTCTGACTTTATAACTCGTAATTGCGAGTTTATATCACACAATTCTGACTTTATAGCTTGCAATTCTGACTTTATAACTCGTAATTGCGAGTTTATATCTCACAATTCTGACTTTATAACTCACAATTGCGAGTTTGTATCTCACAATTCTGACTTTATAGCTTGGAATTCTGACTTTATAACTCGTAATTGCGAGTTTATATCTCACAATTCTGACTTTATAACTCACAATTGCGAGTTTATATCACACAATTCTGACTTTATAGCTGGCAATTCTGACTTTATAACATGCAATTCTGACTTTGTAACTCGTAATTGCGAGTTTACTGTATATCACACAATTCTGACTTTATAGCTTGCAATTCTGACTTTATAACATGCAATTCTGACTTTGTAACTCGTAATTGCGAGTTTATATCGCACAATTCTGACTTTATAGCTTGCAATTCTGACTTTATAACATGCAATTCTGACTTTATAACTCGTAATTGCGAGTTTATATCACATAATTCTGAATTTATAGCTTGCAATTCTGACTTTATAACATGCAATTCTGACTTTATAACTCGTAATTGCGAGTTTATATCTCACAATTCTGACTTTATAGCTTGCAATTCTGACTTTATATTATGTAATTCTGACTTTATAACATGCAATTCTGACTTTATAACTCGTAATTGCGAGTATTTCACACAATTCTGACTTTATAGCTTGCAATTCTGACTTTATAACTCACAATTGCGAGTTTATATCTCACAATTCTGACTTTATAGCTTGCAATTCTGACTTTATATTATGTAATTCTGACTTTATAACATGCAATTCTGACTTTATAACTCGTAATTGCGAGTATTTCACACAATTCTGACTTTATAGCTTGCAATTCTGACTTTATAACATGCAATTCTGACTTTAAAACTCGTAATTGCGAGTTTATCTCACAATTCTGACTTTATAGCTTTCAATTCTAACTTTATAACTCGTAACTGCGAGTTTATATCTCACAATTCTGACTTTATAGCTTGCAATTCTGACTTTACAACATGCAATTCTGACTTTATAACTCGTAATTGCGAGTTTATATCTCACAATTCTGACTTTATAGCTTGCAATTCTGACTTTATAACATGCAATTCTGACTTTATAACTCGTAATTGCGAGTTTATATCACACAATTCTGACTTTATGGCTTGCAATTCTGACTTTATAACTCGTAACTGCGAGTTTATATCACACAATTCTGACTTTATAACTCGTAATTGCGAGTTTATATCACACAATTCTGACTTTATAACATGCAATTCTGACTTTATAACTCGTAATTGCGAGTTTATATCACACAATTCTGACTTTATAGCTTGCAATTCTGACTTTATAACTCGTAATTGCGAGTTTATATCTCACAATTCTGACTTTATAACTCACAATTGCGAGTTTGTATCTCACAATTCTGACTTTATAGCTTGGAATTCTGACTTTATAACTCGTAATTGCGAGTTTATATCTCACAATTCTGACTTTATAACTCACAATTGCGAGTTTATATCACACAATTCTGACTTTATAGCTGGCAATTCTGACTTTATAACATGCAATTCTGACTTTGTAACTCGTAATTGCGAGTTTATATCGCACAATTCTGACTTTATAGCTTGCAATTCTGACTTTATAACATGCAATTCTGACTTTATAACTCGTAATTGCGAGTTTATATCACATAATTCTGAATTTATAGCTTGCAATTCTGACTTTATAACATGCAATTCTGACTTTATAACTCGTAATTGCGAGTTTATATCTCACAATTCTGACTTTATAGCTTGCAATTCTGACTTTATATTATGTAATTCTGACTTTATAACATGCAATTCTGACTTTATAACTCGTAATTGCGAGTATTTCACACAATTCTGACTTTATAGCTTGCAATTCTGACTTTATAACTCACAATTGCGAGTTTATATCTCACAATTCTGACTTTATAGCTTGCAATTCTGACTTTATATTATGTAATTCTGACTTTATAACATGCAATTCTGACTTTATAACTCGTAATTGCGAGTATTTCACACAATTCTGACTTTATAGCTTGCAATTCTGACTTTATAACATGCAATTCTGACTTTAAAACTCGTAATTGCGAGTTTATCTCACAATTCTGACTTTATAGCTTTCAATTCTAACTTTATAACTCGTAATTGCGAGTTTATATCACACAATTCTGACTTTATAGCTTGCAATTCTGACTTTATAACTCGTAATTGCGACTTTATATCACACAATTCTGACTTTATAACATGCAATTCTGACTTTATAACTCGTAATTGCGAGTTTATATCAAATAATTCTGAATTTATAGCTTGCAATTCTGACTTTATAACATGCAATTCTGATTTTATAACTCGTAATTGCGAGTTTATATCTCACAATTCTGACTTTATAGCTTGCAATTCTGACTTTATAACATGCAATTCTGACTTTATAACTCGTAATTGCGAGTTTATATCACACAATTCTGACTTTATGGCTTGCAATTCTGACTTTATAACTCGTAACTGCGAGTTTATATCACACAATTCTGACTTTATAACTCGTAATTGCGAGTTTATATTACACAATTCTGACTTTATAACATGCAATTCTGACTTTATAACTCGTAATTGCGAGTTTATATCACACAATTCTGACTTTATAGCTTGCAATTCTGACGTTATAACTCGTAATTGCGAGTTTATATCTCACAATTCTGACTTTATAACTCACAATTGCGAGTTTGTATCTCACAATTCTGACTTTATAGCTTGGAATTCTGACTTTATAACATGCAATTCTGACTTTGTAACTCGTAATTGCGAGTTTACTGTATATCACACAATTCTGACTTTATAGCTTGCAATTCTGACTTTATAACATGCAATTCTGACTTTGTAACTCGTAATTGCGAGTTTATATCGCACAATTCTGACTTTATAGCTTGCAATTCTGACTTTATAACATGCAATTCTGACTTTATAACTCGTAATTGCGAGTTTATATCACATAATTCTGAATTTATAGCTTGCAATTCTGACTTTATAACTCGTAATTGCGAGTTTATATCACACAATTCTGACTTTATAGCTTGCAATTCTGACTTTATAACATGCAATTCTGACTTTGTAACTCGTAATTGCGAGTTTACTGTATATCACACAATTCTGACTTTATAGCTTGCAATTCTGACTTTATAACATGCAATTCTGACTTTGTAACTCGTAATTGCGAGTTTATATCGCACAATTCTGACTTTATAGCTTGCAATTCTGACTTTATAACATGCAATTCTGACTTTATAACTCGTAATTGCGAGTTTATATCACATAATTCTGAATTTATAGCTTGCAATTCTGACTTTATAACTCGTAATTGCGAGTTTATATCTCACAATTCTGACTTTATAGCTTGCAATTCTGACTTTATAACTCGTAATTGCGAGTTTATATCTCACAATTCTGACTTTATAGCTTGCAATTCTGACTTTATAACATGCAATTCTGACTTTATAACTCGTAATTGCGAGTTTATATCTCACAATTCTGACTTTATAGCTTGCAATTCTGACTTTATAACTCGTAATTGCGAGTTTATATCTCACAATTCTGACTTTATAGCTTGTAATTCTGACTTTATAACATGCAATTCTGACTTTATAACTCGTAATTGCGAGTATTTCACACAATTCTGACTTTATAGCTTGCAATTCTGACTTTATAACTCACAATTGCGAGTTTATATCTCACAATTCTGACTTTATAGCTTGCAATTCTGACTTTATAACATGCAATTCTGACTTTATAACTCGTAATTGCGAGTTTATCTCACAATTCTGACTTTATAGCTTTCAATTCTAACTTTATAACTCACAATTGCGAGTTTGTATCTCACAATTCTGACTTTATAGCTGGCAATTCTGACTTTATAACATGCAATTCTGACTTTGTAACTCGTAATTGCGAGTTTATATTACACAATTCTGACTTTATAGCTTGCAATTCTGACTTTATAACTCACAATTGCGAGTTTATATCTCACAATTCTGACTTTATAGCTTGCAATTCTAACTATAACTTCAATTCTGACTTTGTAACTCACAATTGCGAGTTTATATCTTACAATTCTGACTTTATAACTTATTATTGCAACTTTTTATCTCACAATTCTGACATTATAACTTACAATTGCAAGTTTATATCACACAGTTGTGAATATTTCTTAGAACTGTGAGATATAATAGTTCACCAAAAATGTTGGTAGCACATCAGCCATTGACCAAACGTACAGAGAAAAAAATACTATGGAAGTCGATTAAACAGAAGAATGAAACTCATACATGTTTGTAACAATTTGAGGTTGAGTAAATGATGAAAGAATTGTAATTGTTGGATGAACTATCTCTTCAATGTCAGCCTATAGCCCCGTTGTACCCAACCGTTTGACGTACTGTACGATCTAAAAAAAGGCAGTATTCTATTCCGGACATGGCCATGAATACCTGCGACACCTTTGGCAGCGCTGCAACACTCAACAGCTCTGTTGGGCTGAGTGTTGACATCTGCTGAACCAGGGTCAATCCATGATGGACTCGTCCCTGTCACAGTGTCCCGCTCTGAAGGAAGTGGACTAATCACCGGAGCAGGGCTCAGGGCTTTGAGAGGAGAACAGTGGGAATTCACTAAAGCCCTATTTGGCTAAGACTAAATCTGTGGCTCTCCATCACTGCTGTCAGACAGCCTGGAGGATGCCCGTGTGACTAACCGCTCTCTGTGCACACCTGGAGCTGTGCCGATCGGCCTCACGGCCACGAGCGAGAAACGCTGACAAATGATCACTGCATTTTCTTTTGAATGGGAACACTAGGCAGAACTGAGAGTTTGATATTTTCATATCAAGCGCCCTATTGTAACAGCATGGCTGTTTTACTCTTGCTAGGTAGAATAAATAATATTTTAAGAATTAAACTCAAATCATATCTTGCAATTCGGAGTGTTTTGTTCCTCAGAATTATTTTTTTCTTGCAATTCTTGTGTAAAAAAAAAAAAAAAAAAAAAAATAGCCTTTATAAATAAATAGAATTTATTTATTTTAAAAAAGTGTTGTACACATAGCATATGTTTCAAAATTTAATTGCATATGGACAAAAATGTATATTTAATTGCTGAAATTAACTTTTTTCTCCATAATTAATTATGTGAAGTATGTGAAGAATTAAAATTAAAGTCATGCATCTAAATATCTTCGGACATTTTTTTTTCAGTTTTTATTTTTCTCACATGGAAAAAAATCTATTAATTTGGCTTTTTACAGACAGACAGGTCATAAAAATAGAATTTATTTATTTATTTAGAAAGAAGTGTTTATACTGCATGTATAAACAAGTGAGGAGATAAATGCACCACTGTATGCCTTCCAAATTAATTTAAATGATACGAACTACTGACATTTTATATTTACTGTTAAAATTAATTACAAACAAAAAAAATGTCTAAACTTAAGTTTTGACTGATATTTATTATTTGTTGTGTCTTTTTCTTGCACAAATCTGTAAAAAAAAAAAAGATCCTGAGGCAAAAGTAAATTAAAAATTAGCATTTTTGTCCTTAATTATTTTTAAAACATATGCACAAGTTCACAGTCTATTTAATGTATTATTATTATTATTTACATTTTTAATGTATTTATTTATTTATTTTACCTGTGTTACTAAGTTCAATTTTATTGTGGTTTTGGGGTTTAGATAATAAAGAGAGACAAAAATAATGATTGAAGACATGTCTTTTCATTATATTTTCAACACAGTCTGCATAGTAACGTATATCCCAATGCAATGACTTGCCCCATAGACTTTCATTGTAAATGCATTACTATAAAAGACAAATTTAGTGTTTTTATATGCAAATCCAAAATATTTTCTTTAATTATCAACAGCATGTCACGGATGCACATTAACACTGCTTTGAGACTGCTTTAACAAATAGGAGCATTTGGCTCATAACAACTGAAATAACATGCCTGAAAGTTGTTTCATTTCTACAAAGTTAGATTGAATTAAACTAATTTATACAACCTAAATGACACAGAAAAATTATAAATGTGACATTTAAAGCATGTCTCATATGTTAATAATTTTACCATGAATGATTTCTCTGAAGTGGTAAAGCATTTATGAATGAGCACTATAGTGAATGCAACAGGTTTGCGCAGTTTGCATTCACCGCTCTTCACAATAAATGTTTCAAAGACACATTTGTTATAGTTTGCAGTGTTTCATTAGAAACAAATTCTTTGCACTCCCATTGCAGTCCACTTATTTTTACCTTTACAGCAGGAAGTCATAAAATAGTGTATTTATAATACAATTAAGGTTGTGAGAAATACTGTGAATGGCGTTATGGTATAACCAGCGGTTATTTTGCTGATGCTGGGACTTCACAGACACTATCATAACCTAAAAGCATGAAATCATATCAAGACCCTCCAAATAGTATCATTTCGAACTCATCTTTCCTTCAAAATCTGCAAGTTTGACAAATTACACATTGAAGATTTTGCTATCAGAAAACAAGCTAACAAGGTTTCATTTTTCTTTACTTTCATACAATTTTTCATAAAACTTTTATACAAAAATGAATGCATAATGTATCAAAAAGGGCTTATCTTACTTAGTATTTTGTCTTGTTTCTTGTGAAAATATCTAAAAATTCTTAAATAAAGATGCATTGACTAGATAAGCAAAATGTTATGTTATGTTAGATATTTAGTCTTGTTTTCAGTAAAAAAAAACCTCTTGATTTAAGAATATAATACTTAACACACTCGCGGATAATTTTACTTGTTTCCAGGGGGGAAAATTAATTAATTGCATTTTGTTTAAAACAAGACTGAATATCATGCCATTTTACTTATCTAGTAAATGCATCTTAATTTAAGAACTTTTTTAGATAATTTGACTAAAATTGCATGCTACTATTATTGTTTCGGTCATATTAAGTCAAAAATAGTATGAGTTGTAAACCCAGTGTGTTATTCTGTATGAAGCATGTTTTTGAGATACTTTTATTCTGAGTATCAGCGCTTTCTTTTGTGTTTAATACCTTTTGAATATGTTTGCACTGCATTTGAGTCTTTGATGTCAACTTGAACTGTTGTTACAATGACTAAACCATGTAATTTCCTAATGCTAGTTGGTAACAGATGTTATTAAAAGGACGTCATTATTCTAGACAGTGTTTGTTGGCCAAATATGTCTGTAAAGTGCTGCAAACAACATTAGTCTTTGATATTTTCAGACCATTTTCTGAGAATGGACATTTTATAAGAGCCAACTAGAGTACACTCAAAAAAAAAAAAAAAAAGAAAGAAAAAAAGAAAAAAGCTGAGTTAAAAACAACCTAACTTGGGTTTTTTGGCAACCCAGTGTTGCACTCTTAAAAATAAAGGTACTACACGATGCCATAGAAGAACCTTTTCTGTCTAAATGGTTCCATAAAGAACTTTTAACATCTAAAGAACCTCTCTTTCACAAAAGATTCTTTGAGTGAAATTCATATTATAAAAAGGTAAGAAAGAGATGGTTCTTTGACTGAATGGTTCTTTGTGGAAGCAAAAATGGTTCTATTGCATCATTTGAAGAACATTTTAAAGCACCTTTATTATTTTTTTTTTTTTAAGAGTGTAAGATAAGCTTTTTTTTTTTGCATTGTGAAATTGCATGCTACTATTATTGTTTCTGTCATATTCAAGTCAGAAATAGTATGAGTTGTAAACCCAGTTGTGTTTAATACCTTTTGAATACTTTTGCACTGCCTCCGAGTCTTTGCAGTCACTTTAACCAGAGTTATGATGACCAATAGCTCATGTTTCTATGCAGTATTACAAGTGGTTTCTAGGTCATTCCTAGCATTGTTTATTATCATCTTAGAGTGAAAATAGCACATCCTTAAGTCTCTGTGATGTACAAATATATGGGTGAACCGTGTCTTTGCTGTTTTTGTTGTCTGCCTGTCAAAAGTAATAACTCTTTTAAGGAGTAGTTCACTTTCAGAACAAAAATGTAAAGAAAATTTACTTCCCCCTTGTCATTCAGGATGCTCATGTCTTTCTTTCCTCAACTGATAAGAAATTATGTTTCTTGAGGAAAACATTTCAGGATTTCTTTCCATATAATGGACTTCAAAGGTGCAAAATGATGTTTGAACTTCTAAAATGCAGTTTAAATGCAGCTTCAAAGGGCTCTAAACTTCCTTGCTGAGGAAAAATTTTCAATTTTCATTTTCAAAACAAACTCACAATTGATGTACTTTCTAACCTCAAGAGCTTGTCTTGTCTATGTCAACGTAAACTCTGTTCTTTCCGGTTCAAAACAGTTAGGGTAAGTCGAAAAACTCCCATCTCGTTTTCTTCCCCAACTTCAAAATCCTAGATCGCTGCAGTGACCCAGTGTTTACAAACATGCAAAGAAGATCAAACGGCTTTTTCCAAAAAAAAAAGTAAATCAAAGATGAAGGACACTTTTGAAATTGAAGGAGTAAATGAGATTGGAGTTTTTCGACATACCCTAACTGTATTGACCCAGATTACACAGACTATGCATTCGCATGCATTTGCGGTTAAAAAGTATATAAATTGTCAATTAATCGTGAAAATGACAGGTCGTTTCACTAGACAAGACCCTTTTTCCTCGTTTGGTAATGTTTAGTGCCGTTTGAAGCTGCATTTAAACTGCATTTTGGAGGATTAAACTGGGGGCACCACTGAAATGTTATATATTGAGATAATTCCTAAGATGTTTTTCTCAAGAAACATAATTTCTTTACGACTGAAGACAGAAAGACATGAACATCTTGGATCTCAAAGCGATGAGTAAATTATCTGTACATTTTTGTTCTGGAAGTGAACAAATCCTTTAACAAGTCATCCCATGTCTGTAGTTATTGCACCAGAGAAGATGAGCAAACCGCCTTAACAAGCAAACCTAATATTGTTGAATTCACTTTGCAAAGCGCAATAAAGAAATCTGAATCAGTCTAATTGAACATGCAAAGCACAATCTGGCCCTAGAGTCATGACCGGTGGCGAGTGCAGTAATCATTTGAGCTAATGCGTGCATTAATAACGCCGCATCTATGGACACTCTTGTGTCCCACCCAATCTTCGCTTTTCCCCGGCACTTTGGAGACAGTAATTGAGGAAGGCGCCTGGCCACGCTGCCTCCGGATCGCATTGCCTCCATTAGACGCACTGATGAAGTTTTTTTCCTTTGTCGCCCAAATGAAGGAGAGCATTTCCATACCACGAACCCAATGTCCTGTGGTGTGCTGTTTTACACCGGCTTTCCTAATGGGAGACTATCAGTGTTCTAGCTTACCTTCAGCGATCTGCATTCAGAACGGTGACTTGGCAATTTGCTCGCTGCTCACTCATGCTAATGAGCGCTCTGAAGAGACACGGGCGAATGGGGAAATTCAGTTCCCACAGCTTCCAGTGGTGTTGAATATGAATGCCAAGCCAAAGGTGGCGTCTTTGAAGAGCAGGCTGTTGGCTCGCAGGCCGAGAATACTTGGCGAAACGACTGAAGTTGTTGTGTTTGCATGATATTTGGTCTGACAGGGTGAAGGTCTAGTCCAGTTCACTGCGAAAAATGTCCTTAATCAGTATTTTGGTCTTGTTTTGCAGTGAAAACATCCTTATGCCACTGGCAAATAGTTTTTCTTGTTATTTTTTTAGCGTTTATTTACAATTTTGTAAGTTTTATGCTCAAAACTGAAAAAAAGATTTGCCCCTGTGGGGAAAAAAACTAACAAAACAAAAAAACTTAGTCTGAAAACAAGTATTGTTATGTACAGGTCCTTTTCAAAAAATTAGCATATTGTGATAAAGTTCATTATTTTCTGTAAAGTACTGATAAACATTAGACTTTCATATATTTTAGATTCATTACACACAACTGAAGTAGTTCAAGCCTTTTATTGTTTTAATATTGATGATTTTGGCATACAGCTCATGAAAACCCAAAATTCCTATCTCAAACAAATAGCATATTTCATCTGACCAATAAAAGAAAAGTGTTTTTAACACAAAAAAAGTCAACCTTCAAATAATTATGTTCAGTTATGCACTCAATACTTGGTCGAGAATCCTTGAGAAGCGGCGTGGCATGGAGGCAATCAGCCTGTGGCACTGCTGAGGTGTTATGGAGGCCCAGGATGCTTCGATAGCGGCCTTAAGCTCATCCAGAGTGTTGGGTCTTGCGTCTCTCAACTTTCTCTTCACAATATCCCACAGATTCTCTATGGGGTTCAGGTCAGGAGAGTTGGCAGGCCAATTGAGCACAGTAATACCATGGTCAGTAAACCATTTACCAGTGGTTTTGGCACTGTGAGCAGGTGCCAGGTCGTGCTGAAAAATGAAATCTTCATCTCCATAAAGCTTTTCAGCAGATGGAAGCATGAAGTGCTCCAAAATCTCCTGATAGCTAGCTGCATTGACCCTGCCCTTGATAAAACACAGTGGTCCAAAGTACTTTTTTCGGATGAAAGCAAATTTTGCATGTCATTCAGAAATCAAGGTGCCAGAGTCTGGAGGAAGACTGGGGAGAGGGAAATGCCAAAATGCCTGAAGTCCAGTGTCAAGTACCCACAGTCAGTGATGGTCTGGGGTGCCATGTCAGCTGCTGGTGTTGGTCCACTGTGTTTTATCAAAGGCAGGGTCAATGCAGCTAGCTATCAGGAGATTTTGGAGCACTTCATGCTTCCATCTGCTGAAAAGCTTTACAGAGATGAAGATTTCATTTTTCAGCACGACCTGGCACCTGCTCACAGTGCCAAAACCACTGGTAAATGGTTTACTGACCACGGTATTACTGTGCTCAATTGGCCTGCCAACTCTCCTGGCCTGAACCCCATAGAGAATCTGTGGGATATTGTGAAGAGAAAGTTGAGAGACGCAAGACCCAACACTCTGGATGAGCTTAAGGGCGCTATCGAAGCATCCTGGGCCTCCATAACACCTCAGCAGTGCCACAGGCTGATTGCCTCCATGCCACGCCGCATTGAAGCAGTCATTTCTGCAAAAGGATTCCCGACCAAGTATTGAGTGCATAACTGAACATAATTATTTGAAGGTTGACTTTTTTTGTACTAAAAACACTTTTCTTTTATTGGTCGGATGAAATATGCTAATTTTTTTAGATAGGAATTTTGGGTTTTCACGAGCTGTATGCCAAAATCATCAATATTAAAACAATAAAAGGCTTGAACTACTTCAGTTGTGTGTAATGAATCTAAAATATTTGAAAGTCTAATGTTTATCAGTACATTACAGAAAATAATGAACTTTATCACAATATGCAAATTTTTTGAAAAGGACCTGTATTATGTTTTTATTGCATTAAAAAAACAATTTCATGCATTTTATCTGCTTTTAGCCATGTATAAATAATTTTATTGGAAAACAAGGAAAAAAATATATAATAAATAAATAATTAAATTAATTAATTGTTTATCTCAAAATTCTGACTTTTTCCCTTGCAATTCTGAGAAAAAAATCTGTATTTTAAAAATTAAACTTAGAATTGCAAGAAACTCATAAATGTAAGTCTATATATCTTGTAATTAAATTTTTTTTTCTTAGAATTCTCTCTCTCTCTCTCTTTTTTTTTTTTTGCAATTCTGGTTTTGTTTTTCCACCATGGAATAATAATAATAATAAAAAAGAAAAGTTAAATGTTAAAAAGTTTGAACCATTGGGATGTAAAAAACACAATTAAAAAAACACAAATTAAGACAAGTTGCTATTATTATTATTAATAATAATAATAATAATAATAATAATAATAATAATAATAATACTAATAATAATAATAATTATCATTATTATTATATATATAAAATAATGAACAACAACATTTCTTAATATCTTAATTTTAAAAATGTGACTTCTGAAACTTTCAGCTCTCCTTATTTTTATTAAAACAAATAATCACAATTTATTATAATCATTAGTCTGTCAGTATGTTTATAGCTACTAAATTATTAAATTATTAGTACTAAATTATTATTATTAAATAATAAATGCTAAACTCTGTGCTACAAACCAGTGTGTTTAGGATTCTTATAATAAATTAATATGAACAAATACAGGTTTGTAGTATCAAACAGCATTGCGGTCTGTATTTGAACAGCAAATATAACTGGGATAATGGCATAGACTTTTTGAAGTTAACTTGAAATAGTGGCTCTTACAAAATATTTGAACATCCAAAATATTACACAGAAACAGGGACATGAACCATCACGCCCACCGACACAATCTATTCATTCTCAGAAGGTCATGCTTTTAGTTAAAGAAAAAAGAAATTGACATCTCAGTTGTTTTTCTTAGTCACAGAGGGTGCATATCCCAGAATGCAGCAGTGCAGAAGTTAAAGTTACGAGACTCTCAGCGGTATTCATTACCGTGGCCTGCCTTAGGGACATGCTTCCCATGTGCTCAGCCATCTGCAGATTCCCATGGCTACTTGATGACGGAAGTCTCAAAAATCCACACAATATTAGCACACAATCCCACACGGATTTTCAACTTTACACTTGCATTGCTTTTCACTGGCTGTCATAGTTAGATTAAACATCTTTTGCTCAACAGATGTCATGTAATACCACAATTGCAACAAAGGATTTGAAAACATTAGCTACACTTGTGTAAATGTCATTGCATTTGAACATGAAATATCAAAGTGCCATTTAAAGGAAGTTTTCACTAGGGCTGGATTTATCTCTTATTGTGACATAGACTAAAAAAAATTGGGCACCCTTTCCTATTAAAATATAATATTAACACTCCAAAACAACATACACAAATATATTGCAATCCATATAAACTTGTACAGTGTTTGATATCACAGTAAGTGTGCAGTCTCTTATAATATACAGTTGACGTCAAAATACACATACACCTTGCAGAATCTTCAATGTTAATTATTTTACCAAAATATGAGAGATCATCCAAAATGCATGTTTTTTTTTTATGTAGTCCTGACCTGAATAAGATATTTCACATATTCTAAATATAGTCTACAAGAAAAAAATAATAGTTTAATTTATAAAAATGACCCTGTTCAAAAGTTTACATATATATATATACACACTGAGCCATATCTCCACTTCAGTAGCGCTTACACATCAAACTTTACATTTTTATTCCTGTCTATAACCTGAAAGTTTTTGCAGAGGGAATTGTTGATATATAATTTGCTTGATTTTATACAACATTTGATTCCCTCCAAAACTGTTCTAAGTTTATTCTGAATTATGGAGCGACAAAATGAGACCCCAAGTTCCCTCTGTAAAAACTTTTAACTCTAAAATGTAAAAAAAAAAAAAAAAAAAAAAGAATTTTGAAACTGATTAGTGTTTAGATTTTTTGTACTAGAAATGAATGCAAATTATATTAAATAATGCCTCATTTGCATATAGTTAGACCTAACATTTGTGACCCTGGACCACAAAACCAGTCATAAGGTTAAATTTTACAAAACTGAGATGTATATATGATATGAAAGCTCAGTAAATAAGCTTTCTGTTGATGTATGATTTGTTAGGATATGACAATATTTGGCCGAGATACATCTATTTGAAAATCTGGAATCTGAGGGTGCAAAAAAATCAAAATCCTGAGAAAATCACCTTTAAAGTTGTCCAAATTAGGTTCAATGCATATTACTAATCAAAAATTACATTTTGATACATTTACAGTAGGAATTTTACAAAAAATCTTCATGGAACATGATCTTTACTTTAATTTCCTAATGATTTTTGGCATAAAAGAAAAATCAATAATTTTGATCCATGCAATGTATTTTTGGCTATTGCTACAAATATACCCCAGCGACTTAAGACTGGTTTTGTGCTCCAGGGTCACATTTTAGAAAACTTGTAATACCAAAAATGTTTGCAATTATCAATTTAATCAATCAACTGGGTAAGTAACGTGATAACTGTTAGTTAATTTTTACCTTATTCACCTGCAGTGTCTCGCCTTAAGCATTAAACATGTACCATTAAAAATCTTGTATACAAATGTTATTGCATTTAAAACTAAATATCACAATTTAAAGAAAGAAAACACTTTTTTAGTTGCCAAGATGAGTCTTGCATCAGTGTTCACAAGTAAAATGGCAGAGATGCTTGATTCGTTCCCAAGCGAGCTGGTGAGGATGATGCTTTTGTCCGTTCAGACTGAAGGCTCATTCATCAGCGCGGATCACCTGAGCCTCCAGAGCCGTGTACAGTCTGTGTGGTTTCCGCTCTGGCAAAGACGGATGAGTTTGGGAAAGCTGAACCTCAGCTAATTCTATGACTAATCAACGTGTCGGCCTGCCCAGACCAGTGTTTTCACACCGGCCGCAATAACACAGTCAATAACCAGTCGCTCTAAATGAATCACCTTCACTGCCATTGATCTGCTGTCACATTCATTTACACAAATCGCTAGTTGCGAGTATCTGCTTGTCAGTGTTTGCTAGATAGTATTTTGCAACAAAAACTTGTTATTGTTGGCTATTTGTTAGGCATCCGTGCAGCTTACATTGCATTGGTTTGAAGCATATCCAGTCCGAATTACGGAAGTGAACCGATTTTTGTTTTTCCTCAATCAATTGATTTGGAGCAAATAAAAAACATGTGCTTTAACGGTTTCAGGGTTGGCAGTCATTTACTGTGAATTAAAGCATTTGTGTGAATAAACACACAGAGTTGAGTTATCACCATGAAACTGACCTTGCATGTTTTTATTGCATTTTTTTTCTGTATTTTTAAAGAATGGTTTAGTGTTTGAAAATTAAGATATTTAAATTTGAAATTAAATATAAATAAAACAATGTATTATATATTATTTATAATTCAATGTAAATGTGATTTTTTTACATTGTTAAAATATATTTCTTATTTTGTTTTTATATTTTTATTTCATGATATAACAGTAATTTCAATATTATAACTAATAATCACAAAATAATCACAATAATTATTATTATTTTGTAGCAAAACAGTGGAAATGTGGTATATGAATCTTAAGTCTCTGAAATGTGTATTTATAAAAATAAAATAACATAATAATGAACACCCAAAATTTTAGATTTTTTAATTTTATTTTGTATTTTTTTTTATCACAGTATAAATATATTTATATAATATAATATAATGATTGCACACTCTTTATTTATTTATTTTATTTTTAGGTGCACTCTGTTAATTTCCTGTTTTTTTTTTTTAAATCAAATTATGAATATATATATTTTAAATCTCAAAGGACTAAAAAGATTGCTCACTCAAAATAAAGGTTTTTATTTTATTTTTATTTATTTTAGGTGTTTTTTTATATCACAATATAAATATATTTTTTTTAAATCTAAAAAGACTAAAAAGATCGAACATCCAAAATTTTTGATTATTTTATATTACACACTCAAAATAAAGATTTTTCTTTTTTAATTTAATTTAATTTAATTTAATTTTATTTTATTTTATTTTAGATGCACTCTCCCAATTCCTGTATTTTTTTATATCACAATATATCACAGAAAAAAAAACAAAAACAAAACATAAAAACATATTCTTCTACAAATAAATACAAGGAAATAGCAAGTAACATATTGAATTAAACAGGAAATTTTGACATAAAAAACTGAAGTAGAAATTGAACTGAACTGAACTGAACTGAATTTAATTTAATTTAATTTAATTTAATTTAATTTAATTTAATTTAATTTAATTTAATTTAATTTAATTTAATTTAATTTAATTTCATTTCATTTCATTTCATTTCATTTCATTTCATTTCATTTCATTTTAATTTATTTATCTCCCAATTCCTATATTTTTATATTTATTTTTATATCACAAATTGATTATTTATACCTTTTATTATTTCACAATATATCGCAGAAAAACTAAATATTACAACTTCAAAAACAATGTTTTTTTATGTTTTTTTTTCTCTTCACAGTGTATTTGCAATTCATCAGCAGCAGATTCTGTAAACAAATGTGTTGCAAAAGTTTTGTTGGTTAATCCAAAGGGATACTTTCAAGGTCTCTTTTACATTTTGTGTGTGATATTTGGAGGTCTCCTGACTGGCGAGTGTTTAATCATAAGCAGTAATAGCAGACTCCATTATCTTAAATGATGATACGGTTCAGTCGTAAATGATTAACAGCCAGTGTTGAAATAAACAAACATAAGGCCGAGACTGTGGCTGAGCTGTAATTTGCATGCCGTAGGTCTGGTCTCAGCATTAGGGATGAACTGTCTTTCTGAATTACACTGTGCGTTCGCTCAGCTCTATAATTGAGAACGGGCACAACGTCTTACACTCCATCTCTCTAACAAAGGCCTGTGCCATTGAACCCATGCAGCTTTTTCCTGACAGTTTTTTTCCATAAACTGAATTTGTTTATAGTATCTTATGCAACTGAAAATTAAAGTATTGTTCAAGAAAGTGTTTGACTAAAGTCAAAACATTGCCAGTGTTTTATGTTTTTGCAGTTGCTAATGCAGTGGTTCAGTTTTTATTTTATGTATGTACACTACCGTTCAAAAGTTTGGGGTCAGTACATTTTTATTGTTTCTTTTTTTTTTTTTTTTAAGAAATTAATACTTTTTTCACCAAGGATGTATTAAGTTAATAATTAAAAGTTTATTAAAAGTTGATAATAAATAATTTACATTGTCATAAAATATTTATATTTTGAATAAACACTGTACTTTTTAAACTTGTTATTCATAAAAGAATCCTGAAAAAAAAAAAAAAAAAAAATTACAGGTTCCAAAAAATATTTGGCAGCACAACTGTTGATATTATGCAACATTGATCATTCTAAGAATAAATCGGCATATTAGAATGTTTTCTGAAGGATCATGTGACACTTAAGACTGGAGTAAAAGCTGATAAAATTTCAGCTTTTCATCACAGGAATAAATTCTATTTTAAAGTATGTAAAAAAACAACAACAAAAAAAAAAAAACATTTTATATTGTAAAAACATTTTGCAATATTACTGTTTTTTTCTGTATTTTTAATCAAATAAATGCAGCCTTGATGAGCATAAGAGGCTTCTTTAAAGACTATCACAAGTCTTACTGACCCCAAACTTTTGAACGGTAGTGTATGTATTGATTGATTGATTGATTTAATGATTGTTATTATTATTATTTTTTTTGGAAATGTTATTCTTTGCTTTTGTCATTTTTATCGATGGAATTTATATTTAATTTATTTTTAGGTTTTCAGTTTTCAGTTTTACTTTTGCATTTTTTTCTATTCTTTTTTTAATTCCATATTTAGTTCTATTTAATTTTACTTCAGCTAATTTACAAGGTAACTTTTCAAATTGATGTAATATTTTTATTTTAGCTATATTTCAGTCAGCATTATTATAATTCACTAAACTACTTGCAATTAAATAAACAATAGCTGAATAACTAAACAAAATATAAGAAACTAATATTTTTTATAACTATAGTTCAACATTTAACACTGAATTACAAATTAATTAGTTAAATATATTTACAGTAAATAAGTAAAAAAATATTATTTAATATTTAATACTAATAATATAATATAATATATTTATATAACAGAAAATAAATCTTAATAAAAATTAAAAAAATTGCATTTTTATTTCAAGTTTTAGTTTTAAATACATCAAGGCAAAATAAATAAAAATGATAAATGTTGTCTTATTATAATATATATAATTATATATTATAATAATATAAAATATATGATTTTTAAAATATTAAATGCTATTTAAAAAAATATATATTATAATAATATTATAAAACAACTCTAAACCAGAAAATATAACAATAAAAAATATTCAAAATGTTATTAAAAACTAGGATCTCAGTGATTTATTGACAATTTATATAAAATAAGTGTCTAACAGTCTTAGCATTTGTTGTCTCCAGAAGGTTAAGAGTGTTTCATCAAAACTTTCCTAGTGTTTTTCTGTGAGTTTGCTAATGTGTTTGCTAAATAAATGTTTAAAGCTCAAAGGCCTTTCGTCCTTGAACCCCTGTTCAACCGCACGGATTGTAAACTTTGACAAACAGCTTGAATGACAACTCTGGAGAACAATCGACTCTTTCTTTATGCCGATATGCCTCATGTGTTCTTGCCAGCAATAAAAGGCTTGGTCAGCGCTGCTCTTTGGAGCAGGAAAATGCCAGTATGAGCGAGGGTTTTTAACCATATGGATGCATGTTAAGGAAGTCCTCAGAAGACCTCCACCCGGATGCTCACCGTTATTTTCCATGCCAAAAAAACCCAACAACAGCTTCACTTACAATCTCCAAAGTCCACTGGCACTTTCCACAAATAGGCTTTGAAATAGGCCAAAACAGACAATGAAGTTAATCTCTAAATGCTCTTTTTCTGTTCCCACAAGTGACCAGTGAATAGAGGGGCTTTATCCTCAGAAAAATTAAATATTCATTTGATTTTATTTTATTTTGCAGCGTTAAACTTTTTTTTTTTTTTTTGCTTTTTAAACTTTTTTTAAAATTTGTTTTGCAGTTTATGTAACCCTTTAACTTTCAAGTTTGATAATTTGCTTTAATTTTAATTTCTTTCACATTTATTTTTGCAGCATTAAACATTAAATAAATAATTTTGATCCTTTTTTCATTTTACTTTTTTCTTTTTTGTTTTGCTTGTTTTTTAAATGTATGTAATCCTTTAACCATCAAAAAATTATTTATTTTAATTTAAACATAAAATTTTATTCTTTCATACGTCAGGACACTTAATAGTTTGATAATTTGATTTAATTTATAATTTATTTTAATTTTGCAGAATTAAACATGACATAAATAAATTATTATTTTAAATGTTTTAATGTAACCCTTTAACCATGAAGTCTGATTACTGAGACTTTATTTTATTTTATTTTATTTTGCAGCTATAAACATTACATAAATAATTATATATTTTTAAAATTATTATTTTTTGAAACTCCTTATTTTTGTTTGTTTGCAATTTATGTATTCCTTTATCCATCAAGTTTGATCATTTAATTTAATAAAAATTTTTGCAGCACTAAAAATGAAATATGTATATATGATTTCAAATGTTTTTAATTTGTTTTGCAATTTATGTAACCCTTTAAACATCAAGTCTAATTTTTGAGATTTTTTATTTTATTTATTTTTATTTTGCAGCATTAGACATTAAATAAACCATTAGAACTTTTTTGTTTTACTTTTTTTTTTTTGTTTAGCTTGTTTTTCAATTTATATAATCCTTTAACCATCAAATAATTAATTTAATTTAATTTAAACATTAAATAAATATTTTTTTATTTTTTTATTTATATTTTAAATGTTTGTTTAATGAATGAATGACTTCATTAGTGATACTTTTTATTTTGTTTATGTTGTTGTTCTTTTTTTAATTTACAATTTATGTAATCCTTTAACTATCAAATAATTTAATTTAATTTAATACATTAATTTAATAGTTACATTTTATTTAAAATTAAATTAAATTTTAATTTAAACATGAAATTAATATTTATATAATTTTAAATGTTTATTTAATGAATGAGTGAATGCATTAGTGATTTATTATATTTAATATATATGTATATGTATATGTATTATTAAATATTTAATATTTAAACTAAATAAACAGTTACATATTTCTGGAAGGTTTTTAATATTTTAGATTTTTAAACATATTTGTATTTAACATTTTATTAATTTTTTTTTTTTTTTTTTTAACTCTATAACAATATCATTCGCAATGAGAAAGTAAACAGTGATCTTTTGATTTCATGTCGATTTTAACACTCACTCAGACACTTTTAGTAGTTTTGGTCAAATGGCCCTGAACATTAATTAAAGGTCACAATGCACTAGTAAGTCTTTGCGATACATATCGTGGTGTGGCGATTCATTGGAGCAGGAGGTTTGTGTGAGCCCGCGGCCACTGTCGCCGGTGATGCATACTGGTCATTAAAACAGAGCCACCTTTTGGAAAGCTTTATGTCTCCATTAAGGGAAGTGTGGAGTTCTTTTATGTGGTGTGGACAGGCTGTAAAGCACGGAAAACACACGCTGTAGTCTGCTTACAAAGAGCCGGCGAGAGCCCAGAGGACCGTAACTCTCTCACCGTGACAGAAAAACTGCATTTTATTTCTTGGAATAATGCTAATTTTACATGAGTCCTTTTGCTCTGTTTCTGAAGTTTTGTATTCACCCAGATGAGACCTTCATGACTCGGATGTTGCTCTTTCATACGTCAGGACACTTAATAGGTGTCCATTTAATATCAACTTTGTCTCAGATTCTTGACAGTAAGTCTTATATGTGACCATGGACCACAAAACCAGTCATAAGGTTAAATTTGACAAAACTGAGATTTATACATCATATGAAAGCTCAATAAATAAGCTTTCTATTGATGTATGGTTTGTTAGGATAGGACAATATTTGACTGAGATACACCTATTTGAAATCAGAAATCTGAGGATGCAAAAAAATCAAAAAGACTGAGAAAATCACCTTTAAAGTTGTCCAAATTAGGTTCTTAACAATGCATATTACAAATCAAAAATTACATTTGGATATGTTTACAGTAGGAATTTTACAAAAAACCTTCATGGAACATGATCTTTACTTAATTTCTTAATGATTTTTGGCATAAAAGAAAAATCAAAAATTTTGACCCATGCAATGTATTTTTGGCTATTGCTACAAATATACCCCAGCGACTTAAGACTGGTTTTGTGGTCCAGGGTCACATATAAGATAAAAAAATAAAATAAAAAAATTGCAGCACTGAACATAAAATACATTTTTATATATCATTTCAAATGTTTTAAATTTGTTAAGCAATTTATGTAACTCACTATCCATCAAGTTTGATTATTGAGATTGAGAATTTAATTTAATAAAAAAATATTTTTTTAGGTTTTATTTATTTTTTTATTTTACAGCATTGAACATTAATTAAATATTTTTTGTCTTTTACTTTTTAACACATTTTTATTGTTTGTTTTGCAACTTTGATCAACTTTGTCTCAAATAGACACAAATGAGTCAGAATCAGTATAGAAATTTTTTCAGCATTAAACAAAATATTGTTTTATATATTCAATTTCAAATATTTTTTACTTATTTGTTTGATTAATTTGATTTAATATTTCTTTGCAGCATTATAAATTAAATAATATTTATATATCATTTTAAATGTTGATTTGTTTATGTTTAGTATCTTTATTTTTAATTTATTTTTATTTTAGTTTTTTTTTGCAGCAGTAAACATTAATTAAATACTTAAATATTTTAAAAACATTCTTATTGTTTTTTTCGGAATTTTTTTTTTTTCAATTTATGTAATCCTTTAACCATCAAGTTTCATATTTTAATTTAATTTAATTTAGTTTAATTATTTTTTTTGCAGCATTATAACATTAAATAAATATTTATATATCATTATATGTTATAATTATATAAATTTAATATTTTAATAACATTTTTGTTTCAGCATTAAACATAACATATTTTTTTTTGTATACAGTTTCAAATGTTTTGCAATTTATGTAACCCTTTAAGTTTGATTATTGATATTTTAATTATTTAATTATTTTTTTGCAGCATTAAAACATGAAATAATTATGTATATATCATTTTAAATGTTTATTTATGTTTATTATCAGGACACTTAATAGAGGTACCAACATTTTATGTAGTTTAACCATCAAGTTTGATTATTAACTATTTTATATCAAAATTTTATGCACTTTAACCATCAAGTTTGATTATTGAGATTTATTTCATTTTATTTTATTTTAATTTGTAATACAAATAAATGTATTTAATGATAAGATATAAAACGAACGTGGATCAGCTCAGATCATTTGATTTTGATGAGAAATATGAGTTCATTTCAAGATTTATGACTTTTGCTTGCAGACTTTGGTATTTTGGCAAATCTGAGCAGTTTGACACATTATTGAGATTATTTTCTCAAGAGAATAGCTTCAATATCATTGCCGTCTATGAAAAACAATCGAGATATTTAGATTTTTCTATTCCTCCAGGCTAGCTTCTATCTTTCTTTCGAGCGTATAATGTAAGCCAGAAATGATGTTCCTTCTGAAAGATTGGCAGAATTCATTTGTTAAAATGATTCCTTTTTCTGAGTGCCTGCTTCCCGGATGGTCACTTGTAATTTCCGTCAAATGCCAGTCAGAAAAGCTTGGGTTGTGGATTGGTGGTAAACAGATGTCATTTTCAGGGCTCTACTCTACAGCCAATTTCATTCGGACAATTTTTTCCCCCTCTAGACGCTGTAGTCAATTTGCATGCACACACTTTAAGCATACAGTTAAAGAAATGTCATTCGTGTTGCAGTCGCCTGTGAAATACTAAAAATCCCCTCCGACAACATGCAGCACAGTTCATTTCAAAAGGTTTGAAGGGATCAAAGTGATGTGACCTTTTTCTTGTTTTCCACATGAAAGTATACTGTGTTTACTATTTATTATACCTCACCAAGGCTGCATTTGTGTTTTTGTTAAGAAAATACAGTAAAAACAGTACAATTGTTAAATATTATTAGAATTTAAAATAGCTGTTTTCTATGTGATCATATGTCAAAATGTAATTTATTTTTATGATCAAAGTTGGATTTTCAGCATTATTACTCAAACTTTAGTGTCACATTGTAAGAAATCAGAAATCATTCAAATATGCAGATTTTTTTTGCAGCATTGTACATACATACATACATACATACATACATACATACATACATACATACATACATATATATATATATATATATATATATATATATATACATATATATATACACACACACACACACACACACACACACACACACACACACACACACACACACATATATATATATATATATATATATATATACATACACACACATATACACTTTTTGTACACTTTACAAAATTACAAATTGTTATTTCTTAAATTTGCTTTGCCAATTATTGAATATGTCAACATATGTGCCTCATTACTCCAGTCTTCAGTGTCACATGATCCTTCAGAAATAATCCTTATATGCATTTTTTTGCATCATTAAACATTAAGTATTTATAAATCTTTTATATATATATTTTTGTAAAAAAAATCTTTACAAAGATTACAAATTGTAATAAAAAAACATTTTTGTAATGTTTTTATATTTTGTTTATATATGTATGTATGTATATATATATATATATATATATATATATATATATATATATATATATATATATATATATATTATATATATGATAAATATTTATATATTAAAACTGTACAATTGTGAATATTATTACATTGCAAATATATTACATATTATTATTTTCTATATGAATATATGTTAAAATGTAATTTGTTTTTGTGTTTAAAGCTGAACGCTTTACTCCAGTCTTCAGTGTCACAAGATCTCAGAAATCATTCTAATATGCTGCTTTTTTGCAGCTTTAAACATTAAAAATAAATATTTATCTATTTATAATGTCATATTTATTTTTTAACAACATTTTTAATATTATTATACTATACTGTACTATTGTGGCTGGGTCTTTAAAATGTTTAATATTTATATATTTTTTATATATTTTATTTAATATTGCATATTATTTTATTTAAAACTTTTTATTTATTTTTTAAAATATAACAGTATCATTCACAATAAGAAAGTAAACAGTGTTCCTTTGATTTTAACACTCACTCCGACACTTTTAGCATTTTTCGTGGCTTCAGTGTCACATAATCCTCCAGAAATCATTGTAATATGCTGATTTGCCACTCAAGAAACATTTCAAATTATTATTAATGTTGAAAACAGTTATGCCGCTTCATATTTTTGTGGAAACTGTGATGCATTTTGTTTTCCAGGATTATCTGATGAATAGAAAAGTTCAAAAGAACATCATTTATTAATCTTTTGTAACATTTTAAATGTCTTTACTGTCACTTTTGATCAATTTAACGCATTCTTGATGAATAAAAATCTTATATTTATATTATAAAATTAGAATTTGCTGAACAGAATGATTTCTGAAACATCCTAAAGACTGAAGTAGTGATACTGAAAATTTCAGCTTTGAATACGGGAATAAATTATGTCTTACAATATATTGATATACAAAACATTTCGTTTGAATCATAATAATATTTCACAATATTACTGTGTGTACAGTATTTTTGATCATGCAAATGCAGCCTTGGAGAGCAAAAGAGACTTCATAAAAAATATTTTTTTATATTGTACTTTGCAAGGTCATGTTTGTTAACTAATTTGCACGTACAGTATTAATTTTAATAGTTGATGGAAATGCATTCTCCTTTAGGTCTATCTCATGCATAAATGGGACAAAAGTACACACTTATAAGGTGCCCCTTAAATGAACATGGATGTTGAACATAACTAACCTGAGATTAGCATTCAGGCTGGCTCCATGTCATTAAGTGTGCACATGAACTTGACTGTTTTTTAGTCCCCGGTGACATGTTATTTTCTGCTTGACTTGGGCTCATCAACAGGAGCAAAACACTCCCTTTTCATTTAACGTCTCAGAGTAATTTATTACGTCTTAATGTGATGAGAAATACTCATTACTTCCATCTTCACCTGAAATTTCTTCATTTTCTATGCCTGTGACCCGTATTTTGTATTTGTAACAATCAAACATTTGGATCATTGCTTTTGCAAAAGAAAAATATGCAAACGAAAGTCTGTTGCTTGGTGAAGAGTCATTTGCTACAGGAGAGTGTGAAACTAAATTAGACAGACAGACATAATATTTCATGCACCTTCGCTTCTCAGGTGAATTGAGCTTATTTAGATGTTTTCACTGGAAAACGAGACAATACTGATGGGATTTTGGCAGTCTGCAGTTTTGCTTTCTGTGCAGAGCTCATGCTGTAATGCGATAAAACCTTGCATTGTTAGTGCGGTGTCATAATTTGACAGGAGAGCAGAAATTAGCAGAGAAAGGTCTCCTCTCGTTCCTATTTTTGTCCACACAGAGGATCAGAGCAGTCAAAACAAGACGGCCTCCTCTGCCGCGGTTTGTCTGTTAAATTAGCACATTTTTTCTTAAAGGGCATCGGGTGAAATGTACGAGTCTCTAACAGATCCCGACGGGCAATGCATTTAACACTGAATATGCATGAAAGGACCTGCGTAGAGGAATAGTTCAGGCAAAAATCATGTTTAAACTGTTCTCCATGTAATGAAAGCACAGTGACTAGTGACCGTCAAGCTTTGCAGAGGCGTTTAAGTTGCTCACGGACAGTCTTTGTCTCTATTTCACTTCTCAAATCTAATGCATTTCAGTATTCACAGTACAGTGCTGCTTTAACACATTAAGCATCAAATTAAAGTGGATTGTGGGCGGTTAGTCAGAAAGACTTTTTTTTGCATTGAAATAGTGCATGCAAAAATGGCATAACTGGTTAGCAAATTCACTTTATTGACTTCTTTTCTTTAGTTTTTCTCTCAGTTGTAAACTTGTTTTTTTTAAAGATTATAAGATTTTTTTTTGTGTGTCAACTTAAAATGTTAAGGTGCACTAAGTGAAAACTTATATATTTGATTTGATTCAGTTTAAAATTATAAGGCAGCCAGGTAACTTACTCAGCTTTTAAGTTTAACAAACACATTTTTTGTTAAGTCAACTTAAATATCTAAGTTGTCTCTTAGTACAACTTAACATTTCAAGTTGACAAATTATTTGGGCTGACTTAACTTAAAAAATTAAGCCAGCAGGGTAACAAATTATTTTATGTTTACTCAAATTGTGTGTGTGTGTTTTTTTTTTTTTTTTACAGATGTAAATCTGTAGCAGTGAATGGAAAAGCATGAAAATATTAGTCTGCTATTTGGTGTGCTAGATCTTTGTTTTATTTTCTATAAGAAAACAAATAACAACTTGCATTGCATTCAGGATTCATATTTGACTATTTCTTGCTTCCCCAGGTTTTAAACCCTTGACCTTGTTGTTTCTGCTGTTTTTCTGTCCATTTAGTATGCATGTATAATTGGTGTAGGTTTGGTTGTTTCTCATTGCAAATGAGATAAATGTTTGAAATGTAAATCTGTAGCAGTGAATGGAAATGCATGAAAATATTAGTCTGCTATTTTATTTTCTGTAAGAAAACAGACCAGATAACAACTTCTCATTTTTCCAATGGAAAGTCACAGAGGAGGTCTGATTTACATTATACTACAGTATATATTCTTAGAGAAAACACTTCTTTGAAATCATAATAATATTTCACAATACAAGTTGTTCACGAACAGTCTTTGTCTTTATTTCACTTCTCAAATCTTATTCAGATGTGGTTCACGAAGTTGCATTTTGCAGTAAAGAATGACAGTAAATTTCAGAATTCACAGTGCAGTGATATTTTAACACATTCAACATCAGATTAAACTGGATTGTAGGCGGTTATTCAAGAAGATTGGCATAACTGGTTAGCAATTTCACTTCATTGACTTTTTGTATTAAATTCACTTTTTTCTTTGAGTTTTTCTCTCAGTTGTAAACATTTTTGAAGATTATAGGATTTTATAAGATGCTTCCATGTTATGTTTGCTTTGTGTGTGTGTGTGTGTGTGTGTGTGTGTGTGTGTGTGTGTGTGTGTTTGAGTTTGTTACCTAACCAGCATTTTTAATCATTACATGTACAATAATTTGGCAGATGCTTTTATATAAAGCAACTTGCATCACATTCAGGGTTCCTATTTGACCAATTCTAGCTTCCCCTGGGTTTTTAAACCCTTGACCTTGTTGTTTCTAATATGTATGTGTATTTGGTGTAGGTTTGGTAATGTTTCTCATATACCTTAAAAAACTACTTGTTGAGTCAACTTAACAAAATTTGTTACCTGGCTGCCGTCAAATTTTAAGTTCAGTCAGCTCAAAAAAGTTTAGACAACTTAAAATGTTAAGGTGCATTAAGTGACAACTTAGATATTTGAGTTGATTCAACTTAAAATTATTAATGCAGCCAGGTAACCTACCCAGCTTTTAAGTTTAACAAACCATTTTTTTTGTTAAGTCAACTTAAAAGTTAAATTAGTCTTTGTCTCTATTTCACTTCTCAAATCTTATTCAGATGTGGTGCATGAAGTTGCATTTTGCGGTAAAGAATGACAGTGGATTTAAATCTTCACAGTGCAATGATTCATGAACACATTTAGCATTAGATTAAAGTGTATTGTAGGTGGATAGTCAAGAAGATTATTATTTATTTATTTTGCATTGAAATGGTGCATGCAAAAGTGGCACAACTGTTTAGTAAATACACTTTATTGACTTTTTCTATTAAATTAACTTTTTCTTTACTTTTTCTCTCAGATTGTAAACATTATTAAAGATTTATACGATGTTTCTGTGTTATGTTTGCTTGTTGAGTTTGTGTTTTAGGACTTGTTGCCTAACAAGATTTTTTTATTCTTTATATTTACATTAATGCATTTGGCAGATGCTTTTATGCAAAGCAACTTGCATTGCATTCAGGGCTCATATCTGACCATTTCTAGCTTCCCCTGAGTTTTAAACCCATGTCCTGGTTGTTTCTAGCGCTGTTTTTCAGTGCATTTAGTATGTATGTGTAATTGGTGTATGTTTGGTTATGTTTGCATAGCAAATGAGATAAATATTTGGGATGTATATCTCTAGCAGTTTGTGAAGAGAAATGCATGCAAATATTAGTCTGCTATTTGGTGTGCTAGGTTTTTGATTTATTTTATGACTCAGAAAATATATCTTTTTCTCATTTTGTCCACTGTTAAGTCACAAAAAAGGGCATTCAGGTCTGATTTAAGCTTTGGTCGACAAGAAATTTTGGCTAGACACCGATAAGAGCCAACGTTAAGGTCAGTTTTGTTTATGTTGTTAAGGTTTTGCATTGAAATACTGCGCACAAAAACTGAAGTGAATTCACTGCATTGACATGAACTAACAGTGAAAAATACATCTGAAGCATTTATGAATGTTAGTTAATCTTAATCTCAACATTTACTAATGTGTTATTAAAATCAAAAGTTCTCTCTCTCTCTCTCTCTCTCTCTCCCCCCCCCCTCTCTCTCTCTCTCTCTCTCCCCCCCCCCCCTCTCTCTCTCTCTCTCTCTCTCTCTCTCTGTATATAGATTTTTGTTTAATGCCGAAAATCATTAGGATATTAAGTAAAGATCATGCTCCATGAAGATATTTAGTAAATTTCCTACCGTAAATATATCAAAACTTAATTTTTGATTAGTAATATGCATTGCTAAGAACTTCATTTGGATGACTTTATAGGTGATTTTCTCAATATTTAGATTTTTTTTGCACCCTCAGATTCCAGATTTTTGAATAGCTGTAATGGTAATATGAACGGTATATCTGTAGTAGTTTGTGAAAGCTGTGAAGGGAAATGCATGAAAGGTCTGCAGTTCATTTTATTTTCTGTAAGAAATCTGGACCAGATATCTTTTTTCTTATTTTGGAAGTCAGACAGGGGGACCCTTAGGTCTGATTAAAGCAGCAAGACAAGAAATGTTGGCTAGACATGGATAAAAAGCACTGTTAAGGTCAGTTTCGTTTATTCTATGAAAGTTTTTGCATTAAGATACTGACACAAAAAGTGGCACAACTGTTAGTTCGGTCCTTTGAGTTAAATTGAGAATATCTTTACTTTTCCTAGTTTCTGTGAAATTGCTTATTAGCGTTTTTTTTTTTTTTTTTTTTGAGCTTGTTGCCTACCCTTTTAAACTTTACATTTGCATTCTTAGATTTGGCAGAAGCTTTTATCCAAAGCAACTTAAATCACATTCAAGGTTGTATTTTAGATATTAAAAAGGTATTTCATTAGATTACAAAAATGACACAAGTGATGGTTACTTGCTTTTAAAGCATTTATTAATGATAATTATGTTACTTTTACATTTACTAATACATTATTATGTGTTACTATGTATGAACTAATGCATTGGATCCAATTTATCAATCAGTTGGTTTTCTCTAGGAAATAGAAATCCAACCTATTTCTAATGTCTTTTTAAAGTGCATTTTGTTTTTATGTGCATCATTGATGTATTTTTGCTCTCCATGGGAATCAAATCCATGACCTTTGTGTTGTATTCATGGATTTGTAGCATTTTGTGTATTGTGAAAGGATATGCATGAACATCTTAGTCTACTGTTTGGTGCACTGGGTCTCCAATACATGTTTTATTTTCTTTGAGAAACATGGACCACATATACTATATGCACATACATATATATATATTGTGTAAGTCACAGAGGAAAGCCCTTAAGTCTGAATAAAGCTGCAGTCGACAAGAGATGTTGGCTATACACAGATAAAAAACACTGTTAAGGTCATTGTCATGTTAAGGTATTGTGAAAGGATATGCACGAAGATGTTAGTCTACTGTTTGGTGCACTAGGTCTCCAATACATGTTTTATTTTCTGTGAGATACATAGACCATATATCTTTTTTGTAAGTCACAGAGGAGGGCCCTTAGGTCTGAGTAGCAAGACAAGAAATGTTGGCTAGGCACTGATAAAAAAACACTGTTAAGGTCAGTTTTGTTTATACTGTGAAGATTTTTGCACAAAAAGTGGCACAGCTGTTAGTTCGGTCCTTTGAGATAAATTGAGAATATCTTTACTTTTTCCCATTTTTCTGTGAAATTGCTTTTTAGCTTATTTTTTATTTTTATTTTGAGCTTGTTGCCTACCCTTTTAAACTTTATATTTGCATTTATAGATTCATAGGTTTACAATGCATTAGTTCCCAAAAGTGACGCAATTGATAAATGCATAATTAATGTTACTTTGGCATTTACTAATACATAATTATGCATTACAATATTTATTCTAAAGCATTGCATCCAATTTATCAATTTATCCAGTTTATCAGCTCTTGTTTTCCCTAGGAAATAGGAATCAAACCTGTTTCTATTGTTTTTTAAGTGCATCTTGTGTTTATGTCCATTTATTGATGTATTTTTGCTCTCCATGGGAATCAAACCAATGACCTTTTTTGTTGTATTTCTGGACTTGTAGCATTTTGTGTATTGTGAAAGGATATGCATGAAGATGTTAGTCTACTGTTTGGCGCACTGGGTCTTCAATACATGTTTTATTTTCTTTGAGAAATTATATATCTTTTGTAAGTCACAAAGGAGGGCCCTTAGTTCTGATTACCTACATGTCGACAAGAAATGTTGGCTAGATTCTGATGAAAAAACAATGCTAAGGTCAGTTTTGTTTATGCTGTGAAGGTCTGTTTAAAGACTACTTCAAGCCATAGACAACACCGAATAAAAGAGGCTGGGAATATGTGATTGCTTTCCTCAACCAGACTCCTCTGATGTTCTTCTGTGTGGAGTGTGCGGTGCACATGGGAACTGAACATCTCACATCGGATCTGTTTCATCCGCAGATCTGAGTGTGTTCTGGAAACATTGCACTATGTGTGGACCAACACCGCCTACAAGCAGAGCTCCTGTAACACCTCAGAAACACAGACGATTGTCCTGAGACAACACATGCTGCTCTTACACACGCATTACTCAAAGGCTTTGGTTACATGGATGGAAATTGTGAGGGCCACAAATTATCAATGGCACAGCTGGCAGACCCATCTGGTGGATGGCTCTCGGTGATCTCATTGATGTCGGCTGAATATCATGGGAATTCAAATCCATGTTTTCAACGCTAAGTGTCACAGGAAAGGGCTGACGGGAACGTGTGAGCGTCTCTGATCCTTAGACAAACAACTGTAGGCAATGTGTGGACTTTGCATGAACCTGATTTGTCAATAGAGTTCGTTGCATTGTTGAGATTTCTTCTGATATTCTAGAGCATTGAGGGTCTGCTGGAAAAAAAAGACGTAGAGTATGTTTCCATCTGATCACGTTTCTGTCAAGGAGAGACATTAAGAGAGATATTAAAGAGATGTCATTTGTGATTCTTCTCTCTTATGGGTTGAATTACTTTCAGCATTTGGCCCTCAGTGTGTAAAGTACAAAGTCAAAAAGCAGCTCATAGCAGTGCTGAAAAGTTCAGAATGCCATAATCATGCAATTTTGTACTATTCTTAAGTTTGAATTTATTTTGTTTGCTAAAAATCGTGGTGGATTTTGCTTCATAATTCATTTATTATATTATATGATATTATATAATATTTAGGTTCTTTATTGGCATAAAAGCATTTATATACAATATTATCAAAGCATTATACTCAAAACAAGTAATGACAAGGAAATTTTAATTATACAGTATAACAATAATAAATAAATATAGCTGCAAGTAGTGATTGCCCTGTTTCAAGCGTTAAGGCATTTAAGCACATAAGAATTAAAAAGTAGCAAGTTTTTGCAAATACAGGTAATTTACCATATAAATATCATGTTTTGTAACATCTATGACTGTTATAGTGCCAGCTGTGGTCCGACCCCCTTAAAACTTTGCATGTTTTTTAGAATTACTTGTTGCATGTGCTCCCCAGGTTTTGAGTTTTCCTTTAGGCTTTATAGGGTTTTGGGTGAATTCGGACAGGCCCCTTTTTTAAATGACCCCGTTATAAGTTCCCAAATGGTAAATTCCAACATTTTTTGATAATTATTGGCCTAGAGAGTCCAAAGAATTGTACTGCAATTGAACATAAAACCTAGGACTAGTTCACAAAAGTAGGCTTCTTATATCTTCTCAATCATTTAAGAAATTATTTGATTGACAACAGTGGTTCTAGAGGCAAAGTTGTATCGTATGATACGAATATTGTGTGTATGTGCAAAATAAATGTGCAATGTACAATTGTTTACGCCCTTGGAAAAATGTGATATTGCCCCCCTGGTAGCCAATTTTTTTTTTCAAATTTCTCTTAAACCTTTGGAGAAACAGGCCCTCCGAGTTTCATTCCGATCGACCTCCGTTAACCATGTCTAACAGGTGCTAAAAATTTGTTGGCCAATGGCACCCATGTTTTTTGAGATATGCGAATGTCCTTGTAAACGCTTGTGGCAATTTGGGCCAAGACTGTGCACAGAAATTTTCATGTTGATAGGACAAATAGTTGCGCAGTTATAGCCATTTTTATGGCCAATCTCCACATTTTTTCCCCCCTTGACCTCAGATTGGATTGAGCTCTTACGTAAATATTTTAAGATTGGTAGAGATATCTTATTCCATTCAGGGCTTTTTACTACAAGTGGCCCTGCCCCTTTCAAACGTTTTGGCATCCCTTTGCGAAGGTGAGTCGAAAGTTCGACATTTTTTGATAATTATTGATATTCCCTCTCCAGAGAATCTTTCTGCACTGGTTTGGTTCTGATCAGGTGAAAAAACACTAGAACGAAAAAGTAGGTGTTTTAAAAAATCCAAAATATCAAACAATTTCGCCAAGCTCATGTTTGAATCTGAGGCAAGTGTTTGTCCAATGACATAAGACACTTGAGCCTGCGACTGGCGGTTAAGGAGTTATGAGCGATTTTGTACTTTTGTTCGCTGTAGCGCCCCGTCAGGCCGATTGGGGCAAGCCTTGGTCACATTGTATGCAGTGTGAGGACTACCATGCCTCCAAGTTTCAAGTCTCTATGACTTACGGTTGGTCTCCACGATCAGTCTTACGTAGGGATCGCTGATATGTAACCTTTCTAACAATTACAATAGGGTTTTAGCTTTATGCACTTGAAACCCTAATAAGATGTTATTAAAAAGGCCATAATAATGAATAAAAATGAGGTAAAATAAAAATTAATAAATAAATAGATGTGCATACTGTGCGTAGTATTACATTTTTTTTGTATGCATAAAATAATCACTTTTTAGGATCTCTTTCTTGACTCATTTGTCAAATATTAAGACATTTTACACTAAATTAAATGCAAAACAGTTTACCTGCTATTTACTAAAACATTATACCAATATATAGTGCATTGGTCTGTATTTGTCTAGTAAGTCTTCATTTTTTATATAAAAATATTAAAAATGAAATGTAGTGAGGTCAGTGTAGCATACTACAGTTTACATTTAGTGCATAAAATTAGTGTTTAGCACTAGTGTAAAAAAAAAGTGCATGAATGCATGTAACCTAGTGCAGAATATTCTTACCAGAAAGTCTTCAAAAGTTAAGGCAGACACTGCTGTATTTTTCAGAATGTATTTTGAAGCCTAGTACAATGTTATGACTTTAAAAAGACATGTTGTTGGCTTTTAACCTCTGCGTTTCACATAATCATTAATATTATTGTACATTATTGTTCACAGCCAATTAACGTGTGACCTCACTGCGGATGCTTCACTTCTGGGGCGAATCTAACCCACACATTTCCATCTGGTTATTGTGACCTGCGGTTGCTCTTGTGGAAATTCAACGAAATACGGTTTCAGAGAACTCAGATATGAACTATTTATTTCTCTGTCTGTCTACAATGTGTGGAGATTTTTATAGAAGAAACATGAAACGACGAGTCTTCGGCTGCTGAGATTCTGCATATCCGTCATAGAGCGAGTGCTCAGTGCACACAATGAGATAAAAACATTCGTTCACACAAAGCAGACAGGACAAACATACATAATTAACAACGCAGATTCATAATGAATGAGCTCCAGTGACTAATCTTTGCAATTATCCAAAGCTGAAGTGAATCTTCTCTTTAACCATCTTATCGCATTTGACACCGAATCCGACACTCATGTCCATCTCCCGAGACCGAGTGTTCAATTGTTCAGCACTATCCTGTTGGCCACAGTTCATTTGCTACACATTTAATATCCCTTTACTATTTCTCAGAGATGGAGATGAGCATATTCATAGCCTCCAACAGAGATGCGTAACCGTCACAATGACTCTCTTTGTATGCAACACCAAACTGCGCTTTGATTTCTGAATTCTTTATCATACATTGTCCTCAGTGAACTGATGAAGATGCTGGAAGGATGGAGATGAAATCTGGAGTTTTTCTTGAAATCTTGCTTATTTCCTCTAATGGCATCATCTCAAACCTCCAGGTCTTTTTCAGACTTTAGGTTGTGTTTAATGCAGAACCAAGTTTGTTTACCATGAGAGTTTAACCACATTTGAGTCCACTTAGGCTGGTTTCACACTTGGTACAGGTTTGTTTTACAACCACAGATCTTTGGAAAAATGTGCATGTTTCACAACACTCTCAAAGTGAAAGGTCCATTGAATGGAGCTAAAAGTGCATTCAGTTTATTATATATCACCTACACTAAACCCAGCTGATAGTGTTAAAGGCACAATATGTAAGATTTTTTAAATAAGATATCTAAAAAACACTAGAATACTGTTATATATTTTGTTGACTCATATTACTCCCAAATGTTTCCAAGAATGTTTAAATCCAGAGAAATAAGAATTTAAGTAGTCTAATGGATCCAATGGATCATGTCATTGCATCCAACTTTAAAAAAACTTTAGCTCGTCCATGAACATGGTTTCTTGCAGAGTCCCGTCGGATTTTGCAATGACTGTGGGGATAAAGACGACAATTCCCATGATTTCACACTCATCATCAAACTACGCCTGTGTTTTGTTGTTTGTTTTGAATATGCACTCTCTTGCGATGGAAATTACATACTGTGCCTTTAACACAGGGAAATGTGAGAAAAGACACATTTGCTGAAGCAATCATGCCATTTTACTTTGGTTTGCTCTTTTATTGTGACTCTTGTTGACTCTTTTATATAGACCTAAACCCAAGTTAAACACTATACTAGGTCGGCTACCGAGCAAGTTTACCATGCCACAAAAGTCATACATATGGAGCTGGTTATGTGATGCAAAAATCAAAAATTTGTTTATTAATAGTTTATAAATCAAGCATTATGCGCGATTGTCGCGTTTATTTTCGGTCCGCCGGGAAACAAAGCGCAGACTGATTTACTCAGCGTTTTGGTAAAAGGTGCTTATGCAGACGCCATTGTTGTTATACACATATGCGACGTTCGCGAACAAATTACTGACTTACTGCTTGTTCTCCCTCTTCTTCGTTATCTTTCAATGCTGGTTATTTCAATGACTGACTTGTTGCACGCCAGTCTGTTGTTGTGGGGGCATTTCCACGGACAGAAACGTGACGCTGAACGAAACTAACTGTGATTGGTTGTTAGACATGTCGATGAAAACGGTCTTATGGGCGGAACTTGGCCAATGAAAGCTGCCATGAATTCTAGACCTTCAGTCTGAAGGTCTGGCTATGCGAGACAAGGATCAGGGTGGACAAAGTGTTGTGGACGTGTGTTTTACACACCTCTGGGTGGGGGTAACCCATCTGTGTGCTAAACTCGTGCGATCTGAGCCGCTTTCCCAAAGGTCGGAGGTTTGATCTCAAGCGAGAAGCAGGATTAAGCCGAGCGCCTGAGAGATCCCGAGATCATAATCTGGCTTTATCACTGCTGTGCTTTGGCTCAAACGCTTAACCTGGTGTCTCTCCATAGGGAAAGCCTCTCAAATTGACCCTATATAAAAGTGTCTGCTGCTAATGTCGAATGATCGAAACAGTAGTTTTACAGTAGTTTTAATCTTGTTTCACAATGCACTTTTGAATCTTAAAGGGATAGTTCACCCAAAAATCCACCGGCTTCTGCATCAGTGGTATTTTCCTGAATGTGCGGCAAAATTTATTTATTTATGTGTTTATTTGTGCCAAAAAGTTATTCTCGTAGCTTCATAACATTATGGTTGAGCCACTGATGTCACATGGACCATTTTAACATAATATTTTGACTTAATTCTCATAATTTCTACTTTATTCTCAAAATATTTAGACTTTATTATTGTAGTATTTTGACTTTATCCTTGTAATATGTTGACTTTATTCTCTTAGTATTTCGACTTTATTTTCACAATTTTTCTACTTTATTTTTGTAATTTCAACTTTATTTTCGAAATATTTAGACTTTATTCTCGCAATTATTCTACTTTATTTTTGTTAAATTTCAACTTTATTTTCGAAATATTTCGACTTTATTCTTGGAATATTTCGAATTTTGTTCTCTTAGTATTTTGACTTTATTCTTTTAATTTTTCTACTTTATTTTTGTAATTTCAAATTTATTTTCGAAATACTTTGACTTTATTCTTGGAATATTTCAACTTTATTCGCTTAGCATTTCGACTTTATTCTAGCAGTTTTTCTACTTTATTTTTGTAATATTAACTTTATTTTCTAAATATTTTGACTTTATTCTTGGAATATTTCAACTTTATTCTCGTAGTATTTCGACTTTATTCTCTTAGTATTTCGACTTTATTCTCTAAATTTTTCTACTTCATTTTTGTAATTTCAACTATTTTTGAAATATTTTGACTTTATTCTTGGAATATTTAGACTTTATTCTCTTAATATATCAACTATCTAAACTTTATTCTCCCAATTTAGTATTTCGACTTTATTCTTGTAAATTTTAAACTTTATTCTCATAATTCCAGCTATTATTCCTGCAAATTCTACTTTATTTTAGAAATATTTTGACTTTATTCTCCTAATATTTTGACTTTTTTCTCAAAATATTTCAACTTTACTTTCATAATATTTTGACTTTATTCTCATAGTATTTCAACTTCTATTTATTCTAGAAGTATTTCAACTTTATGCTGGTAATATGTTAACTTTATTCTTATAGTATTTCAACTTTATTTTCATAGTGTTTCAACTTTATTCTCATAATTTTGACTATTTTTATGTGGCACTAAAACGTCGTCATACAGAATAGCAGAAAAGCAGGCAGGCTGCTAAGAGAAATGCAGTGACAATATGTTTCTGGAGAATGCTTTTGCATTTAATTATTACTAACCAGTTGAAATTGGTTAGTTTTAAGCTAGAAGTAGTTCAAAAACATATCTCAAGACACCCTCTGGAGCTCATGCTCGTGCTTGCACTGATGATGCAAGTTCAGAGCCAAATAATACAATGTAAAAGGAACCTGCTGGGATCAAGGTGGACAAAGTGTTGTGGACGTGTGTGTTTTACACACCTCTGGGTGGCGGTAACCCATCTGTGTGCTAAACTCGTGCGATCTGAGCCGCTCTCCCAAAGGTCGGAGGTTTGATCTCAAGCGAGAAGCAGGATTGAGCCGAGCGCCTGAGAGATCCCGAGATCATAATCTGGCTTTATCACTGCTGTGCTTTGGGTCAAACGCTTAACCTGGCGTCTCTCCATAGGGACAGCCTCTCAAATTGACCCTATATAAAAGTGTCTGCTGCTAAATGTCAAATTATCTAAATCTGTCTTAGCTCAATTAAAGCCACAGGTGCTGCAGGCTCAGGTCAGTGATCGAGGAGATATTAATTCAGCTCACATGCTGAATATATTTTTAGGTCATCTCAGGAGAGGAACTTCAACGTTCTGCTTCAGAGTCAGAATTTGCACTTGATGTTTTTATTCTTTGTAGTCTCCTTCTTTGAGGTTGTAAATTTAAGCACAGCTTTTCAAAGCTTCACAGACACATATGAAGTGCTTTTATTTCATTTAGAAGGTAACTGCTGTTTTGAGTTCGGAGGAATTTAAATCTAAAAATGAAGAGAAACTGACCTTTATTGAACTGTCAAAAATGTTTGCAATTTTCTGAGATTTTTTTTAGTTTTATTGTGTTTTGTTTTCTTGCTGTTAACTGCACTGATTAAATTAATTTTTAAATAAGGTTTTTACTTATAAATAAAACATTTAAAATATACAGTGGTGTGAAAAAGTGTTGGCCCCCTTTTTTTTGCATGTTTGTCACACTTTAATGTTTCAGATCATCAAACAAATTTAAACATAAACACAACATGCAGTTTTTGAATGAAGTTTTTTTTATCATGAAGGAAAACAAAATCCAAACCCACATGGCCCTGTGTGAAAAAGTGTTTACCCTCTAAACTTAATAACTGCTTGGGCCACCCTTAGCAGCAACAACTGCAATCAAGCGTTTGCGATAACATGTAATGAGTCTGTTACAGCGCTGTGCAGGAATTTTGGCCCACTCATCTTGGCAGAATTGTTGTAGTTCAGCCACATTGAAGGGTTTTCAAGCATGAACCGCCTTTATAAGGTCATGCCACAGCATCTCAATAGGATTCAGGTCAGGACTTTGACAAGGCCACTCCAAAGTCTTCATTTTGTTTTTCTTCAGCCATTCAGAGGTGGATTTGCTGGTGTGTTTTAAATCATTGTCCTGCTGCAGAACCTAAGTTCGCTTCAGCTTGAAGTCACAAACAGATGGCTGGACATTGTCCTTCAGGATTTTTTGGTAGACAGCAGAATTCATGGTTCCATTTATCACAGCAAGTCTTCCAGGTCCAGAAGCAGCTAAACAGCCCCAGACCATCACACTACCACCACCATATTTTACTGTTGGTATGATGTTATTTTTCTGAAATGCTGTGCTACTTTTACGCCAGATGTAATGGGACACACACATCCAAAAAATTCAACTTTTGTCTCGTCAGTCCAGTATTTTCCCAAAAGTCTTGGGGATCATCAAGATGTGTTCTGGCAAAACTGAGATGAGCCTTTATGTTCTTTTTGCTTTAACATCGGTTTTCATCTTGGAACTATGCCATTTTTGCCCAGTCTCTTTCTTATGGTGTGATGAACATTGACCTTAACTGAGGCAGGAGAGGCCTGCAGTTCTTTAGATGTTGTTGTGGGGTCTTTTGTGACCTCTTGGATGAGTCATCGCTGCGCTCTTGGGGTAATTTTGGTCTGCCGTCCACTCCTGGGAAGGTTCACCACCAAGGCCGTAACCAGGGTTTGAAAATGAGTGAGGTCCGAAGTAAGGTGTTAAGAATTGTGCTATAATAACACCCACAAAAGCACTAATAAGGTCTGTTACAATGGTAAATTTGCGCTTGTAATTGAAGAGTGCGCAACGAGCACAGTATGACTGACTGACTGGAAAGTTTTTTTGTTTTTTTTTTATAGGTGAGGGAATTTTTATTTTATAATAAGTTAAAAAAATAATTTTAGAATTTCACGCACATCTTTCAAAATAATAGTCTAGCGTCAGAAAAAACTGAATTACGTTTGTTGTTTCTTTGACTGCACACTCAAAACGTTTTTGCGACCCACCAGTTGAGAAACACTTCTTTAATTAATGTTTTTTGATGACTTAAGGTTAACTAAAGAGCACGAGACGTCTTCCTGCTGGCCAGTAACGTTAACGTTATTTGTCATAGTAGCCTATTTCATTCTGTAACAAACAGATTTGTATTATGCTATTGTTTTTGATAGTGTTATACATTTATTTCGGATATTCCTGTCAGCAATTAAGTTACAGATTGTCTATAAGCTTTTTTATGAATGTACAATGTTGCCAGATATTGCTACGAAAAACAAGCAATTACAAAAAGAAAGAAAAAGATATCCGAAATAAGTTCAAAGCTTGTGTTTTGTAAATAAGATTAATATATCACGAACACTAACGTTCAACTTTCCACTTTATACACGTCCAAGTGTCACACTAAATTGGAAAAACGAGTCAAAAAACAAGTATAATAGGTGGATCTGGCAACCCGCGCTCTCACTCAACGCGCGCTCAAGCCCTGTTCACTGCACTTAGCTTCTCGCAGCAACATGAATTGCAAACACTCATGTGATGTGATATGATATGAGGTGGTTTAAACGGCTAAATAATCATTCAGAGAGCTTAACATTTTATTTTTGAAAAAAAAAAAAATGACCGAGGTCCGGACCTCGGTGACCTCATAGCTGGCTACGGCCATGTTCACCACTGTTCCACATTTTTGCCATTTGTGGATGATGGCTCTCACTGTGGTTTGCTGGAGTCCCAAAGCTTTAGAATTGGCTTTATAACCTTTTCCAGACTGATAGAACTCAATTACTTTTTTTTTCTCTTTTGTTTCTGAATTTCTTTGGATCTCAACATGATGTGTAGCTTTTGAGGATCTTTTGGTCTACTTCACCTTGTCAGGCAAGTCCTATTTAAGTGATTTCTTGATTGCAAACAGGTGTGGCAGTAATCAGGCCTGGGTGTGGCTAGAGAAACTAAACTCAGGTGTGATAAACCACAGTTATGTTTTAACAGGGAGAGGGCAAACACTTTTTCACACAGGGCCATGTGGGTTTGGATTTTCCCTTCATAAAAAAAACCTTCATTTGAAAACTGCATGTTGTGTTTACTTGTGTTATCTTTGATTAATATTTAAATTTGTTTGATGATCTGAAACATTAAAGTGTGACAAACATGCAAAAAAAAAAAAAAAATCATTAAGGGGGCCAACACTTTTTCACACCACTGTAAATATGTACCATTTTCAATAATCCAGTTATAATCGAAAACGTCAAAGTGTCTGAGTTTGCTAGGTTCATTTTTCTGAAGTCTGGTATAACCTTTTAAAGAAATAGTTTCTTAAATTATGTTTTTGCAGAGCAGGAACGAATGCAGTAACCAAATGAAGGCCTGTGCAAACATGTATGCAAAGTATGAATAATTTAAAAGGCACTCTGAGAATCAGGACCAACAGATGGATTTATTAAATCATCTGCACCAAAACCACTTACAAACAGCGACAAACTGCAAAAATTGAGCTCGGGAGAATGAAAAGCACTTAGTGTCCTATTTCCGAAAACAGCACATCTTCTTTGCATTCTGTCGTTTTACCATCTGAAGCAGCAGATAAGGCTTGTTTTGCTGAGGTGGTTGTAATCTCATAGACCTTTGCTTGTGTGAGTAACCTTTTCAGAGGATTTGTAATTAATAGCAGTGCTTGTGTTGGTGCTTTGTGAACACATTTTCATTATTTTCAAGTCATCTGATCTCGTAAAACTGTTTGTAACTATGCATTCGATGGCACTTCAAGCATGATACGTGTAGGTTGAACGTATCAACCAATAAACCAATATGAAAACATTTTATATTTAAATGAACATTTTTCACATACTTAATGATTTTATGCTAAAATACAGTATGGTTGTAAAAACAGTTAAGCCTTTTTAAGACCCTTATTATTTGTGTGTGTTGACATTTTGTTGTGACATTTTCCTTTAAATTAAGGGATTTCATTCAATTGTTTTATTTTAATTTTTTTTTTTTTTGATCTATTGATACTTTTTCAGGATTCTTTGAATAAAAAAAAAACAAAAAAACAATTATTTAAAATAGAAATTTTATTCATCAAGGAATCCTGAAAAAATTATCACAAGTTCCAAAAAAATTAATAATTATTGTGAAATATTATTATAATGTAAAATAATAATTTAAGATGATAGTTCTAGCCATTACTTTTGTTTTCAGTACCACATGATCCTTCAGAAATCAGTCTAATATGCTGATTTATTATCATTGTTGGAAACATTTTATTTTATTTTTATTGAACCATTGATATTTTTTTCGGGATTCCTTGAATAAAAAATAAAAAATAACAACATTTATCATAAATAGATAAAAAAAAGTATCACAGGTTCCAAAAATTAATAAATAAATAAATAAACAGGAATATTGTGAAATGTTATTAAAATTCAAATAATTGTTTAAAATGAAAGTTCCAGCCATTACTCCAGTTTTCAGTTTCACATGATTCTTCAGAAATAAATGTAATATAATTATTTATTATCATTGTTGGAAACAGTTGTGCATTGTTTTATTTTATTTTATTTTATTTTGGAAGCATTTATACTTTTTTCAGGATTCTTTGAATACAAAGTTGAAAAGAACAACATTTATTTAAAATAGAAATTTTATTCATCAAAAAAAAAAAAAAAAAGTATGACAGGTTCCAATAAATAAATAAATAAATAAATAAATAAATAAATAAATAAATAAATAAATAGATAAATAAAATAATAATAATAATAATAATAATAATAATAATAATAATAATAATAATAATAATAATAATAATAAAACTTATATTAATATGATGATTTATTATTATTGTTGGAAACGGTTGTGCTGCTATTTTATTTTATTTTATTTTATTTTATTTTATTTTAGAATAGAATAGAATAGAATAGAACCATCGTTAATTTTTTCAGTATTCTTTGAATAAAAAGTTAAAAATAACATTTATTTAAAATATACATTTTATTCATCAAAGAATCCTAAAAAAACAAGTATCACAGGTTCTAATAAATAAATAAATAAATAAATAAATAATAAAAATAAATCAGCATATTAGAATGACTTCTGAAGGATCATGTGACACTGAAAACTGGAGTAATAAATGCTGAAAATTCAGCTTTGAATAAATTGCATTTTAAATCATACTAAAATTGAAAACCACAATTTTAAATTGCAATAATATCTTTCTGACGTTGGACATTATACTCAAAATACATATTTAAAACCTCTCACTTACATTCTCTTCGTATGTATAGCTTACTCTTTTGTTTAGTTTTTATAAATGATAGATATCACATGAAACCTCTGATGCATCATTTAACGTTCATTCGTTTTTAAACCTCTTTTATTGAGGTCTAGAGTTTGGTCAGCCTTGAACAAATAAGGATGTGGCATCCTCTGCACAAAAGAATACGAACAAATCTCAGTAATTGACTCGTTCAGAGGTTTCGTCCTGCTTAGTAACCGCTGTCGGCTTGAAAAGAATGAAGAGCAAATGAAGCTGTTTGATCATCCCTCTGTTCACTTAAATGGTCAGATCGCTGAGAAATGAAATAATAATCTCCTGAGTGGCTAAAATAACAGTCATAGCTCTGGTTTTTGTCCACGGAAAAGCAGACCATATGGTTATAAAACATTGGGAGAATATTTCTTTTGATAAAAATGTCTCGTTTGCAATGCGTTGAAATCAAAGCATTTAGAAATCTGACATTTCAGACATTGTTTTGATTATTCTAAAAAACATTTAATAACCATCTGGACTGTTTTCTGCATGTTGTATTTATATTTTAACCTAATTCAATTTAGATGACAGGTTTAGCGCCTGCGAATGAATAGTAATGTAGTAGATCTACTATTGAATCTACTATTGAATCTACTATTGAATCTTTTTCTTCTTCTGAGACTAAATTTTAAAGTGTATCTCCTCCTATGTAAGCCACAACCACTAAACTCAGCCTAGATCTTCAGACTGGTCTGACTCGGGTTGCTATATCTTTTCTAACCGATCCGGCTTATGGTTTTCATAAACCAGACTATCAAAACCTTTTGAGGGTGTGAAAACTTTTGCACAATGAGACTTATGGTGTGTTTAAACTGTTTATTGCTATAGCAAAGCTTAACAACTCCATAAAAAAAAACCTAAAAAAAAAAAAAAAAAAAAAAAAAAAACTAAACAAAAATAAAACTCAAAACCAGCCTAAACTGACTGGCTGCTTTTAAAGTGGTTTTGGTCCATTTTTAGCTGGTCAGGCTAAGAGACCCATTAAAATGTCAGTCATGCTTAAACCAGATATTTTCAGCTTAAACCAGCTAAGACTAGACAACCAGCCTAGGCTGTTTTTAGCCGATTAAACATGCTAACAGCATGCTAATCATATTAGCTAAATGTTAATAACATGCTAATCATGCTAGAAACAGACTGGCAACATGTAACTAGCTAATCATGTTAGAAACATGCTAGAAACATGTTAGTAACGTGCTAATTATGTTAGCAAAAATGCTAGTAACTTTTTGATCATGCTAGAAACATGCTAGCAACAAACTAGTAACTTGGTATTCAAGCTAGAAACATGCTAGTATCATGCTAGTAACGTGTTAATTATGCTATAAACATGCTATCAACATACTTATTATTCAAGCTAAAACATGTTATCAACATGCTAGTAACTAGCTACTCATGCTAACAACATGCTAGTAACATGCTAGTCATGCTAGTGTCATGCTAGTAACTTGTTATTCAAGCTAGAAACATGCTAGCAACATGCTAGTAATGTGTTAATTATGCTAGTAACATGCTAGTCATGCTAGTATCATGCTAGTAACTTGTTATTCAAGCTAGAAACATGCTAGCAATGTTAGTAATTGCTACATGTTAATAACTTGCTAATTGTGCTAGAAACATACTAGTAACTTGTTATTCATGCTAAAGCATGCTATTAACTAGCTACTAATGCCAACAACATGCTAGTAACATGCTAGTCATGCTAGTATCATGCTAATAACATGGTAATCATGCTAGAAACCAGTTAGCAACTTTAGTAACTTGTTACATGTTAGTAACTTGTTATTCAAGCTAAAACATGTTATCAACATGCTAGTAACTAGTTACTCATGCTAGTAACATGCTAGTCATGCTAGTATCATGCTAGTAACTTGTTATTCAAGCTAGAAACATGCTAGCAACATGCTAGTAATGTGTTAATTATGCTAGTAACATGCTAGTCATGCTAGTATCATGCTAGTAACTTGTTATTCAAGCTAGAAACATGCTAGCAATGTTAGTAATTGCTACATGTTAGTAACTTGCTAATTGTGCTAGAAACATACTAGTAACTTGTTATTCATGCTAAAGCATGCTATTAACTAGCTACTAATGCCAACAATATGCTAGTAACATGCTAGTCATGCTAGTATCATGCTAATAATATGGTAATCATGCTAGAAACCAGTCAGCAATGTTAGTAACTTGTTACATGTTAGTAACTTGCTAATTATGCTAGAAACATGCTAGCAACATACTAGTAACTTGTTATTCAAGCTAAAACATGTTATCAACATGCTAGTAACTAGTTACTCATGCTAACAACATGCTAGTAACATGCTAGTCATGCTAGTATCATCATGCTAATAAGATGGTAATCATGCTAGAAACCAGTCAGCAATGTTAGTAACTTGTTACATGTTAGTAACTTGCTAATTGTGCTAGAAACATGTTAGCAACATGCTAGTAACTTGTTAAATATTTTAGCAAAAAATGCTAGTAACTTGTTGATCATGTTAAAAACATGTTAACATGATAGTAACTTGTTAATAATGCTAGATACATACTAGCAACATGTTAGTAACATGCTAATAAAATGCTAATTATGCTAGAAACCGGCTAGAAACATGTTAGTAACTTGTTAATCGTGCTAGAAACATGTTAGCAACATGCTAGTAATTAGCTAATTATGTTAGCAAAATGCTAGTAACTAGCTAATCATGTTAGAAACATGTTAACAACATACTAGTAACTAGTTAATCATATTAGCAACATGCTTGTAACTTGCTAAGGATGCTAACATGTTAGTAACACTCTGAGTACCACCTATTACCCTAGCAACTTACACTATTTATTTACGCTTTCAAATTTTTAAACGCTTTTTAAAAGCTTTTACAACTATTTCAAACTTTCAGAAAAAAAAAAGTTTGTCTACATACTTTACTGTTGCCAATGTGTGAATTTTCTGTGAATCGTCTTTAAATTGTGAATCTTCTGAAGCCATATGATGGTTTTAGGATATCATTAGATCTTGCTTTTATTATTGACAGCATATTTGACTTTGTAAGACTCTTGTAAAGAGAACCAGTGATTAAAAACTATAATTCTGTTCCCCAAATAAACTTTCATATGTTTCCAGAAGACTCTGAATATAGTGTATGAATCATATGAACTACTATTTCCGGTTCAGTAGCCTCAGTCCTGTTCATTTGTTTTGCAAAAAACAGACGTGTAGCTGTTGGCCATTTATCAGCAGCAGTAGTTAAACAGTATGATGAAGCTCTTGCCCTCACAAGCCAAGAAATGCATTAGCACTCCAGGACTATCGATTTTAACTTAGCAAAAATCTGCAAAAAACTGTTCACTTGCAAAACACCTGTGGTTCCAGATTAATATCCAACAGCGAGCTGATGAAATATTTACTCAAAGAACTGCAGGAGGCAATCCCAGTAGATTTTGGTTGAAATATCACGAGGAGGACGTTGTCGGTCTTGCTCTGTCCATATGACACCAGATCTGTCCGACGTCTGGAGATCAGACAGCAGCCGGTGATGATGAAGAGCTGCAATCTGTCCAGGTCACCATCCGATGACCCTCTGAAAAGAGAAGAAATCTCATGTGAGATCTCAGTTGTTTCTTGTGGACACGAGTGAAAGTGTTTCATTAAGTCTGATTCTCTGATGTTTTTGGAGCTCACACAAGTTTCCAAAATCTCAATATATATATATGCCAGTATCTCAAATATGAACTCAAACTGTTGTGATCACATTGCTGACTAGCAGTCTTTTCTATAGGCAGATTTGCCACGTGCTTTAATATTAGTAGTTTTAGTACTTCAACTTCTATTTAATTTTAAATAAATAAATTGCATTAAATATGAAGTTGTAATAAATGATATTGTCTGTCTGTTTTCATTTGTACGTTGTTAGTTTTTGCCATTTTTTTTTGCTTTAGTTATATAAGTACTTTTTGATTTAGTTATTTTATTATAACTTAAATATATATTATTTATTAAGATAGACATTTAAAGCAAAAAATTAAAATAAATTATGTAAAAAAAATATTTATTTTTTATTACCTTTTTTGCTTTAGTTATTTTAGTACTTCAACTTCCATGTTTTAAATAAATAATTTGTATTAAATGAAGTTATAATAAATATTGTCTGTGTCTGCTTTCATTTCTAAGTTTTTAGTTTTTGTAATGTTATTTTTTTTTGCTTTAGTTATTTTATTGCTTCAACTTATATATATATATATATATATATATATATATATATATATATATATATATATATATATATATATATATATATTTATAGTTTTTGTAATTTTTTTTTACTTTTTTTGCTTTACTTATTTTTGTACTATTTGATTTATTTTATTACTTCAACTTAAATATATATTATTATATAGTTAAATAGATATTTCATATAATATTTACTTGATAAAAAATAAATAAATAAAATAAACTGGAAAGACGACGTTTAATTTCAAGTAATGATTTATTAATGAATTTTAGTTTGTCATTTAATTTTTTTATTTGTATTTTTTAAATATTTGTTTAAATGTAATTTTTATGTATTTTAACATTTTTAATTTCAGTTAGGTTTTTAATATATATTTGAAGTATTTATTTCAAGTAAACATTAACTAGGAAAAAAAATATATATTTTTAAT
>NC_133366.1:50938753-50956698 GCF_049309525.1 Garra rufa | reverse complement strand
TGTCTTTATTTCTCCACTTTTATTTCTCCAGAGGAGCTTTAGGAGAACATGCTTGTTTGCGGTTGTCTTATTGTTTGAGTGGATAACAAATTAAGATGTTCCAGTCTTAGAAGATGTACAGACCATGTCAGTAAGATGTCAGAGATGATTAGAGTGATTAGAGACCTATTTCCAGCAGCCAGTGATTGAACGCTGGTCAAGAAAGCATCTGTTCATCATGACCTCCATAAGAAGAGCATGTTTTTCTCAGAAAGTGTTTGTGTGGTTTCCAACCCGTGCAGCAGGAAATTGGCTGAAGATGACAAAAGCATTAGTGTCTCTGGATTTGTCTTTATGGAGACTCTTATCGTTGGCTCAATTATGCAGAAAGTGTTATCAGCTTTCATCCAAACGCTCTTCTTCAGGCTTAATGTTCTGAGAGGAACCTTCTAGCTATCTGTGGTTTTCTGCAGTGCACTGATCTGATCCGATCTTTTCTCTCATAATATCAAAGATTAAGTGTTTGTATGTGACTATGACAATACTGTTTTTACTATTGCAAACTTTTGTTTGCATACTGTAAAATAGCACACTGTTTTTAGAGACACTGAATATTGGTAACTATGAAAAAGAGAAAACTGACGATTAAGATCTAATTTTTCATCTCATTTGTACAAATCCTTTTGTTTTGTCTTATGTCAATAAGTTCTTAATGATTATTAGATACATTAAGACGCAACTTTATTATTATTACTATTATTAATATTATTATTATTTACATTTTTATAAATTGTTTTAAGTAAAAATAAGTTACAAATAATTGGGGAAAATGCATTGTATTGTATTTAAGATACAAATTGTGAAAACAAGTCTTCACAAAATATAAACAAACAAATTATAATAAATAAATACATAATTCTTTAAGGAATTATGAAGAAAATTGTGTTTGTCAAAACCATTAAAAAGTATATAAAACATATATACAAATCTAAATAATATTATAAATAAGTAATAATAATAATAATAATAATAAACAAATAAATTAATATAATTTTCAGATTTTTATATATAAAACATATATAAAATCTAAATACTACAAAAAGGTAATAATACATAAATAAATAAATAAATATAAAATTAATTAATTAATTCTGCTTTCTGTGTTTGTTAAAACCATTAAAATGTTTATAAAACAAAAATCTGAATAATATTTAAAAAATATAATAATAATAATAATAATAGTAATAATAATTAAAATACCAGAAATACACTAATAAATAAATACAATTTTCAGATTTTTATATATAAAACATAAAAATCTGAATAATATTATACAAATTTAATAATTAAAAAATATATAAAATAGAATTGTGTTGTTTGTCAATACCTGTAAAAATATAGAAAACATATAAACATCTAAATAATATTATAAAAATGTAATAAAATATGTATAAATAAAATAAACAAATATAACAAAAAAAAGTAAAGAAGAAAATGTTAGGTGTATAACAAGCTATGAAAAATAGTTTTCACATTTTAAGTATAAATCTCCCTAAGTTGAAGTTTATTATTTTCATCATTTTATTATTTTGCTAATTTATAAATAAAACGGAGAGTGGAGTAAGAAAAATGAACTCCATAACATTGTTTTGAAATTTTATTTTAATGTCATTTATTTCTTTATTAATTCATTTATTTCTTTATCTTTAAATAAAATATTATTTCATGTTGGACGATGTGAAATCGCTTTATAAATCAGGGTCTCAAGCAACACAAGGGGTCTCGGGGGTCATTAAAGGCTGCCAACCTGTTCCCTAGAAGATTGAAAAGAAAACAAACTTTAACCTGCAGCGTCCTGGATGTCATGTGAGCGCAGGACCAGACGTGTGACAGTGTGAGTGTGAGCGGCTCACAATAGAGCACCTTGTTTCATTATGGAGGCCATAGAGTCGTGCTGCTGGACTTAGCAGGTGCACAAAGGTGTAATTAAAGGTTGGATCCCATACGGACAAAGCACATGACTTTCAATCCACTCATTCAGGTCATTCAGCTCCTCTAAAGCTGCTTTATTCAACAAAAGCGCCATCTCTACTAATCTGTATTTCTCGGGTCTCCTGCTAGTCTTCTCTCGCAGCCTGAGGTTTGATCAACTGTCACATGCCATTGTCACAATCAATTACTTTGTCAGACGCCTTTATGCTGAGTTTGTGGTTTTGCAGGTTTTATCTTTATGGTAAAGGGTCGGATCAGTCAGAGGTGGACAGGAGCTGCATAAATATATGTATATATACATACATAAAGTACCGTAGGGCCAGGAATCAACGTCATTTGCACTCAGGATTTGACTTTTATGAGGGCCTGTTTTTTTCCTAGTCATATGAGAAATACATTTTGTCATTCTTTTATGTGAATTACATTAACATAGTTATATTAGCATTCTTATTGAAATAGATTATTCTATAAATAGACTATTAACTATACTCTTATATCCACATAAACCAGGGTTTGTGGCATCCAAAAGCATGATGTAAATGAAAATTCAATACTAGGAGCCTCACATTTATTTAGTAGATGCTTTTATCCAAAGCGATTTAAAGTTGAAAATAAAATAAAATAAAATAAATAAAATAAAATAAAATAAAATAAAATAAAATAAAATAAAATAAAATAAAATAAAATAAAATAAAATTAAATTAAATTAAATTAAATAAAATTAAATTAAACATAAATACATTTAAAAAAAGAGAAGAAAAAGGAAAAATTAAAAGAGAGAATAAATAAATAAATACAGCTTTGCTGTGATCAGGGTTATTAGTTAAATAAAACTGAAACAAAAACCAAAAAAACATTAAAATAAATCATTAATTGAAATTAATCAACCATCTTTAAAATAGATTACATGCTTTTATATGATAAATAAATAAATAAATACATAAATACATAAATACATAAATAAATACATAAATACATAAATAGAAAAAAATACAAACATAGCCTATAAGTTAAAGATGCATTTCTAACACTGGCATTACTTAAAATAAAATAAATCAAAACTATTAAAAATAAATACATTTAAAAAAGAAGAAAAAAAAAGAGAATGAATAAGTAAATTAATTAATTGATTTCTGGCTTTGCTGTGATCAGGGTTATTAGTTGTGAATGAATAAATGAATGAATTAATACATACATACAGCCATAATTCTTTTGATATAAATTAGTTTTAATTACAGTAACTTAAAATTCTTTTGAGGTATTTCTTGAAAATAGATGACCTGCCGAGTTTTATCATGCAAATAAATAAAATAAATAAAAATACAAAAATACAAAATACAAATATAGCCTATTTAAAAATGCAGTTAAAAATGGCATTACTTGTAAAATAAATTTTAAAAAGAAAAAGAAATAAAGAAAGAAAGAAAGAAAGAAAGAAAGAAAGAAAGAAATTCTTGAATGCTTTTTTTGCTTTGCTGTGATCAGGGTTATTAGTTAAAAAAACTGAAACTAAAATTAAAACCATAAAAACATTCATTAATTGAAATAAACCAAAATAAACATTAACTGAAATTAAAAAAAAAAAAAAAAATCACCTAGTTTAACTGCATATAATATAATATAATATAATATAATATAATATAATATAATTACAATATAATACAATTGGCATATTTAGTCTTATAATAGAAAATTATAAGACAATTTATCTATAGGCATAGTTATAAATGAAAAAGAATTTATGTATTTATTAATGAATCTATTTATTCAATCACTTTCCATTGCACACACATTTGATCCCATTTGAATGATTTCCAGGGGTTCTGCAGCTCTTTAGTGCCACTGGCTAATGCCACATCTCATGCCCTGGCATAAATCAATAAAGCGTCTTTCATGGATCACATGTTTCCATTGATTGGAACACGAATTGCAGAGGCTTAATTTCTTGTTAATGTAGTGCCAAGGGCTGTTGTCCTGAGAGAGAGAGAGACAGACAGAGAGAGAATGATCTCCTGATGGAGGTGTTCAGATGTTAATCATGCCGCAGTAGAACTGCTTTGATAGAGGTTTGAGGTTTAAGTTGCTGTGTCACGCTGTCAGCAGTCGTGTTAAAGTTCGGTTCATAGTCACACCTTAACCACGTCCACAATATCGCAGTCACAATACTGCAGTCAGAGACTGACGCACAATGCAATTGGAATGCAAAGGTGATGCGTAGGCGAACAACACAACGTTGCACCAAGGTTATACAAATATTGCAACAGTATTAGCAAGACTGGCTCCGTTTCAAAAGCTACAAGCTGCTCTTTGATGCTTTCCACCTGGTGTTGGTTTTCGATCATGGTTTTTTAGGATAACAGCGGGTTATGAATCTATGCTGCTGTCTTGCTTTTTCACTAAAGCTGTAAAACAGACAACAACATATAAGAATAATATAAAGTTGTTTTTACAATGAATACACTTTTTGTACTTAACAAAAAGGTTTTTGTTAACAAGAAAGAAAGGATTTGTAACTTGAGTCAGTTTCTGTAGATGATACTTGAAGATGAATATGAATATAAATAAAAAAGGTTATTTATTTATTTATTTACTTAATTTAAGGATATATTAAACTTATTTTATATTGATTTTATATTGAAAGTCCTAAGACATCTTTTAAAACAGTATAAATTGAGATAAAGAAATTAATTGCAAAAAAAAAAAAAGTTTAAGGATTTATTAAAATTATTTTATATTCAAATATTCTTCAGTTGGAAAGGTCATGAAATATATTTTAAAACAGTATAAACTGAAATCATTATGAATAAACTTTTAATCAACTAGGGAAATGAATTGCATATTTATTAAAAATTATTATCTTATTACATTTACTTTTACTTATCATATTTATTTATGTATTTATTTATTTATTGGTTGGTGTAATTTAAGGATGTTTAAGAATATATTAAAATTATTTTATATTAAATCTATATTTTTAGTTGGAAAAATCCTGAAACATCTTTTAAAACTGTATAAATTGAAATGAAAATATTTTTAATCAACAAAATAAATTAATTGCACATTTACTAAAAAATAATTATCTTATTATATTTACATTTACTTATCACATTTATTTATTTATTTATTGGTGTAAATTAAGGATGTTTAAGGATATATTAAAATTATTTTATATTAAATCTATATTTTTAGTTGGAAAAATCCTGAAACATCTTTTAAAACTGTATAAATTGAAATGAAAATACATTTAATCAACAAAATCAATTAATTGCACATTTACTAAAAAATAATTATCTTATTATATTTACATTTACTTATCACATTTATTTATTTATTTATTTATTGGTGTAAATTAAGGATGTTTAAGGATATATTAAAATTATTTTATATTAAATCTATATTTTTAGTTGGAAAAATCCTGAAACATCTTTTAAAACTGTATAAATTGAAATGAAAATACTTTTAATCGACTAAAGAAATGAATTTATTATATAACACACACACACACACACACACACACACACACACACACACACACACACACACATATATATATATATATATATATATATATATATATATATATATATATATATATATATATACACATTTAGTTATTTGTTTGTTTGTTAATTATTTTTTGTTATTTGTTAAACAATTTATTTCAAGTTGTTTTATATATGCAATGAATAATATAATATAATATAATATAATAATGTGCAATAATAATGAATAAATTTTTTATATATTTAAGGATGTTTAAGGATATATTAAAATTATTATATGTTGAAGTTATTGAGGTCATGAAACCTCTTTTAAAACAGTATAAATTGAGATAATTATTAATAGATTTTTAATCAACAAAAGAAATAAATTGCACATTTACTAAAAATAATGATCTGATATATATAACACTTACATTTATTTATTTATTCATTTGTTTGTTTATTAATTCATTAATGTAATAATTTATTTCAGGTTTTATTATATGTGTAATGAATAAGACAACGGACAACACTTTGTTTTTGTGAATCAATGATAAAACAAAATGTTATTACCATTTCCATTATTATTTGTTGTTGAAGCAGTAACTGTATTTTGTGGCTAGTTGCAATTTGATTTTGTTTTAGGAATTGTAGTTTTTTTCCCCTCCTGTCTTCGTTATGGCAGACCTGAGAACCAGAAATGGACCGGCAGGACCCACTAGTTGAACTATTACATGTGCGTGAAGCTTGACAAATTGACTTGACATGACTTGTCAAACTAAAAGCAAAGTTTGACTCTCATTTGATCTTTAAACATTGTTTATTTGAGAAAAGGAATTGATTGATTCCTTTTCTGTGATTGCATTTTTGAAGTGGTTTGATTTAGGGAAGAAACAAAACTTAATATTGCAGGAAAAAACAAATCAAATCAGTGTTTTAGGGTGTCATTTATCACAAGTGTTGCTTCCCTCTGATCTGACACCACATCATGCAAACGCTGATGTTGTTTACAGGTCTTAGGGTGTCAGAGTTTGTACACCTGCTAATCATAATTATTATCAAGTTCATTTGGTGTGAAATCTAATGTTTAGTGTGCTTGGAAAATTAGTGCTTTGTTTTACTTTTTTGATTGTAAATCTAGATTATGCAGTCATAAGCATTTCTGAACAGTTTCAAATCTCTAAGAAAAATACATATAACCAGGGAATTTAATTAAAGCTTGATCAAGATCCCTTAAGGCTGCGCTGTGAGTTGCTTCACTTTCATGCTGTTTTGCTAACACATAGTCTATCTCTCTTAGAGCGTTTGGATACATGTGGTGTCATCCTTTGATGTAATATTGATGTATGATACACTTTAAAATATGATGAAATGTTACATCTGATAGAAGTCATTTTTAGTACATTAATATTTAAAAATTACTGGAGTTAGTGCTGCTGAAAAAAGTGATTAAAGCGAAGACTAATGTGGTTTGACTTGCTTTAAGATCTAACAGTTGTCCAAAACTACTCTAAAACTGGCAAGTTAACCATCATAAACTAGTTTAAGGTAGTATTTCAGCAAGGCAGAGACTGACAGAGTCAAAACTGTGTTTATATTACTGCATGCCTTACAAGTTTGTGGTCGTAGGTTTATTTAATGTCTTTGAAAGAAGCTTTTCTGCTTTCCAAGCCTGCATAAAGTTGATTCAAAATGCAGTAAAAATTGTGAAATATTATTACAATTAAAAAATACTGTTTTCTATGTGAATGTATAATAAAAAGTAATTTATTTCTGTGATATAAAGCTGAATTTTCAGCATCACTGCTCTTAAGTGTCACATGATCCTCCAGAAATCATTCTAATATGCTAATTTGATGCTCAACAAACATTTCTGATTATTATCGATGACAAAAACAGTTCTGCTGAATATTTTTGAGGAAACCATGATGCATTTTATTTTCTGGGGTTCTTTGATGAATAAAAAGGTCAGAAGAATATAGGAATATAAATCCTATGTAACTTTATAATGGTCTTTACTGTCACATTTGATCAAATTAACTCATCCTTTCTGAATAAAATTTGTAATTTCTTTAAAAAGAAAAAATGTACAAAGCCCAAACTTTTGAATGGTATCGTAGTACAAAAAGCTTAAAAATAGTACAAAATGTACAGAACTTTTGACCCTTTTGGCTTTCCATATTCCAATAACCAAAGCTGAATTTTCAGCATAATTACTCCAGTCTTCAGTGTCATATGATCATTCAGAAATCATTCTAATATGCTGATTTGCTTCTTAAGAAACAATTCAGATTATCAATGATGAAAACTTTTGCTTCTGAATATTTTTTGAGGGAACCATGATGCATTTTTTTTCCGGGATTCTTTGATGTATAAAAAGTTCAGAAAAATTAGAACTAGAAATCCCATGCAACATTAGAATGGTCTTTACTGGCACATTTGATCAATTTAACTAATCCTTTCTGAATAAAATTTGTAATTTCCTTGAAAAGAAAACATTTTACAAACCCTAAACTTTTGAATGGTATTGTAGTACAAAATGCTTAAAAAAAATCACAAAATGCTTTTGAACTTTTTGGCTTTCCATATTCAAAAGCTGAATTTTCAGCATCATTACTTTAGTCTTTCTGAACAAAATTGTACATTTCTTTAAAACTGACCCCAAACTTTTGAAACTTTTGAACTTTTTGTATTGTAGTTGAAAATGCTTTTAAACCCCTTTTGAACCCTCTGGCTTTCCATATTCTGATAAATGATGAATTTTCAGCATCATTACTCCAGTCTTCAGTGTCACAGCTGCTCAAAAAACGTTGCTGATCATTATCGATGTTAAAAACAGTTGTGCTGCTGAATATTTTTATGAAAACTTGTTATATATATATAATCCTATATAATTTTAATGGTATTTACTGTCACTTTTGATCAATTTAACTCATCCTTTCTGAATAAAATGTTTAATTTCTTTCAAAGATAATTCCTACAGACCCCAAACTGTTAAATGGCATTGTAATTCAAAATGCTTAAAAAAACATTTTGACACTTTTGGCCTTCCATATTCTAATACACATTGTATTCTGATAAGTCTATTTTATTGCTTCAACACGCCTTAATAAAAGAGTTTTGCAAAAACGACTAGGTCCAGGGAAAGTATGCATACTTCATTTTGCTATGCCTCCAAAAAAATTACTCCTGGATGGAGGGTAACTCCGACCACAAAGCCCAGAAATAACAGGTTATGCTAATTTCCGGGGTCGTCTGCAGAATGGATTGCTGCACCATAATTTAAATAAGCTTCCATGCAGAATAAACTGCAGCACGCGTCTGATTTCGGGCCAGTGGTAAATCACTAAATTAAAGCCCTGAATGCTCTTCATTAGTGACAAAAATGACCAGTCATGCAACTTTAGGGTTGTATGAAAACAATCGAGCCCATTTCTTTTCTCCCTCCTGTGCATCCTGTCCTGATTTGTATGGATGGCCATATCTCTAGAGCGCTAGCATCTCGGTGTCAGCGTGTTAGTGCTAACGTTGTGTCTTGCTATGACTTGCGTGCCGCTGATAACAGGCAGAGAGAGATGCTGAGAGCGCAACTATCCTCCGCAAGGGTCAGTGTCGCCCCACCTCTAGTGCCCTTGACAGGATCCCGATACCCCACACAATGCACCTGTCAGTCTGGACCGCACGCCGCAGAAATTAGCTTAGCTAGCATCTGTTTAAAGAGCTGATGTGGAGAGATTCTGGGTAATTTGTTTGTGGTCATATTGATGCTTTCAAGATCAGTGTAGGATCAGTGACTACTGGCTTATTCAACTTTATTGTACTCTTTTTGATACCAATACTACATTGTACATTATTTTAAGTTGTAAGAATTGTTTAAATATGTTTTACAAGGAAATACTATTTCAGTCTTCAAATTTTGCATTTAATACCATGGATAAGACTACTAGTTTTACTGTTTCTTTTGAATTGTTTGTCAAATTTGAGTGAAAATAGTTTAAGCATTTTTTAGCACACTAGTTTATCTAAAATGCTGACTGTTGGCATTTTTAAATATTAAACAAAACAATAAATTAACAATACCAATTGAATGCTTGTTTTTCCATGCATTTAATGTAATAGTAATTTTTTATTTTTAAATTGAAGAAAGAACAAAAATAATCAAATGTGAAATTAGCAGAAACGAGTGAAATTTCATTAGTTTATTTAAAAAGCTGAACATTGGCATTTTTAAAAATTAACAAGTTAATTTCTGAAAGTAAATATTGCTTTAAGTACTAAATAATAATCATTAAGTAAACAATAAATTAACAATACCAACTGAATGCTTGTTTTACCATGCATATAATGTAATAATACATTTTTAAAAAATCGAAGAAAGAACAAAAATAATCAAATGTGAAAATAGCGGAACTGAGTGGAATTGTATGCTTTAACATACAAGACTAGTTTATTTAAAAGATTAACTTTGATTTAAATATTAGCAAATTAATTGCTAGATATCATGTTCCATTGAAGTATTTTTTTAAATTAAATATTGCTAATATTTATTTTATTGCAATATGTATATATTATATATTTTTTTATAATACATATTTGTAATTGTAATGGTTTACTTTATTCATGACATAAAAAAAGTACTATTAAAGGTCTGTTTTATGTGTATTTAAGAGTAAACATTTGGAAAGTCAAAGCTAAGATGAATATAAAGGTTATTATTAATATATAATAATATTAATTATTTTAATTGTCAGCTTTTATTGATTGACTATTAGTGTGTCAGGTTCATATTTGTGACCCTGGACCACAAAACCAGTCATAAGGGTCACTTTTTTTTTTTAATTGAGATTTGCTTAAGCTGAATCAATAAGCTTTCAGTTTCCATTAATGTATGGTTTTTAGCACAGGACAATGTTTGGTCGATATACAATTATTTGAATATCTGGAACCTGAGGGTGCAAAAAAATCTAAAATAAAAAATAATAATAATGAATACTGAGAAAATCGACTTTAAAGTTGTCCAAATGAAGTTCTTATCAATGCGCATATTACTAATCGAAAATTAAGTTTTGATACATTAATGGGAAATCTACAAAATATCTTCATGGAACATGATCTTTATTTAACATCCTAATGATTTTTGGCATTAAAGGAAAATTTATATTTTTGACTCATACAGTTTTGGCTATTAAGACCAGTTTTGTGGACCAGGGTCACATTTATGAAACATTGCTGCAAGTATTTTCAAGTAATTATGGTTAACGTTAGTTACTGTTTCAATTAACATAAACAAACAATGGACAAAACATTTATTACACTATTTATTAATCTTTTTTTAATGTTAAAAATACAGTCGTTGATTGTTTGTTCATGTTAGTTCACAGTGCATTAACTAATGTTAAACACGTTTGATTTTAATAATGCATTTTTAATAACATGACAGAGAAACAACAACACCTATTAAAGACTTATATTTCACATGCACAACTAATATAAACATTCAGAAATTCAGAAATAAAAGGTAATCTAATGTTAAATTAAAGCTGCGAGCAGCGATGAACGGGCCCTCGCACCCGGGCTCACCGTCGACCGGTGGCTTTAGGAAAACAGCAAACGGTGGGCAGTATGCTTTTAATACAGTAAATATATGAGAAATATGTCATAAGTCATTTAAATGTGCCAAACTTCCCATTGGCAGCTGGTGGCGCTATGCCTATAAATGGCATGTAGATGTGTTCAGGCCAGCACTATTATCAAACATATGAAGTTTGGTGCAGATTGACCTTGGTATGTTTGAGTTAGTGAAAGATATGATATATCCTGGTGTCAACAGGTGGGGCTATGATAATATCTGAATATTGGCCTTTAGGTGTCTTCAGGCTAGGACTCTTACCAAACCTCTGAAGTTTGAGGCAGATCAGACATTTTATGGCTGAGTTATTACACCTATGTCCATGGCGAAACATCAAACTTTGTCAGGCCGCCACTGAAACTCAAGATCTTCACAATTTAACATCTCTAAGGCCTCTAGATCAGACTGACCAAATATAATGTTGATTTCATTAAATGTCTAGGAGGAGTTTGCTATAAACCTAATCCCCTGCAAGGACTTCAGATAATGCCAACTGTGAACCAAATGTGAACATTTTCCCTATATTCTGATGATGATGATAAGAACATGTAATTCATGATGATAACAAAATGTTATTATTGCTTGCATTACATTCACCACTTCTGCTTAAATCGTTACCTATCTGTACAATTTGTATGTGGATATTGCTTTGCTGGTGACTCCTGTTATAAGACATCACTCTTAAGCGCTACATAACTAAGAAAGAATCAATTAGGAAAACGGTGCACAGTTGGCACATGCATTCACAGTAACCATCTGCTAGTTTGGATTTTAAGTTTACTGAATTGAAAGGGTTACACTTGAAAATCAACACAGAGACACATACACACAATATATAAAATGTTGCCATCCAGTTTCATTTGTTAACATTAACTATATTAGTTAACATGAACAATAATTAAATAGCATTTATTAATGTTAATTAATATTAAGCTAAAAAAAAAGTATTCATATATTGTTTAAAGGTAAATTAGTATCTTTTAGTTTATGTACTATGAATTAACATAAACATGAACACAGTTCATGTGGGTGTACAGCAATACACAATAAAGTGCTCTATAAACGCTTAATTCTTTCAAAATATCTTTAAAAATCAAGTTGAGTGTTTTAATGGGGCGATATATATATAACTGATCTTCAAATGATGGTTTTCGGATGTTTTGAACAGATAACAGCAAAGTTTGTTTTGTTGTCAAAGTTTGTCTTGAAATTTTTAATTATTATAATTTTATATTCAATAAATAACACTATGAAAATATTGTCTACAATGAAGATGTCACGCGGGTGTGCAGGACGAGACGAGACGATAGACGAGATTAACAATTAACAGTAAATTTAATAGAATTCTCCAAGATGAACAAGGCAGGAACAGGCAGGAACACAGAGGGCTTTCACACACATCCAGATAACGTTAAAGACCGACAAAAGACTAAACTCAAAGACAGACTTATAAAGGGCAACTAATTATTAAACAGAGGTGACACAGATGACTAATGATTACAAGGACAGGTGAAACAGATAATGGCTAAACACAGGGCTAAACCAAATGAACACAGAATGGCAGGGGAAGACAATGGGAGAAACCAATGACAGACGGGGTTGTGACATCACGCCCCCCTCCGGAAAGGCGCGTCCTCGCGCCGTGGAGAAAACGAGAGGGGCGGAAGAACAGAGTACATAAGGGAGGAGGCTTGGGCGGAGGACGGTACCCCTGGAGGGGGACAACAAACAAAGTCAACAGAGTCCAGGGGGGCGACGAAGGTGGGAGGAGCCAGGGAGGAAACAGGAGGGGCCTGAAGCAGGAGGAACTGACCCAGACCACAGCCATGATGACGGCCCACGGTGGAGCCGACGGAGGGAGGAGCCATGGTGGAGGAAGGCGTGCCGACTCCATGGGGCCGACCGACAGAGGCGGAGCAGATGGCGGAGGAGCCCGAGGCGGAGACGGAGAGCCGATGATCCGGGGTGACGCCGAGGATCCGGAGGGCCAAGGTGGAGCAGGCTCTGGCGCCCGAGGCGGAGGCGGAGTCCCGGAGATCCGCGGCGGAGCCGGAGCGACAGAGGATGGAGGCTGTGCCCGCAGGAAGGAGGAGTCCCAAGGAGCCGGTGGGACGGCGCGACGAGGCACAGCCGGAGGAGCAGAGTCCTGAGGAGCCGATGGGGTGACGACTGACCAGGGCGGAGCCGGAAAGACGATGGAGCCCGGTGGAGCTGGTGGATCGACGGGCGACGGTGGAGAGGAGGGCGTCGAGAGCCGTGGTGGAACCGCGGGGTCGAAGGGCCGAGGCGGAGTCCAGGACTCGGAGGCTGGAGGCGGAGCTGAGGAATCCTCCAGCCGAGACGCCGATGGAAGCTGGCAGTCCCGCGGCGAGCCCACTGCACAGGTGGATGACTGAGGGTGAGCAGGGGGACTGACAGGTGATAGCGGAGATTCAGGAAGGCTGGGCGAAATCAGCGATGACTCTGGACGACTGGACGGAACCAGCGGAGATTCAGGACGGCTGGACGGGACCAGCGGAGATTCAGGATGGCTGGACGGGACCAGCGGAGACTCAGGATGGCTGGACGGGACCAGCGGAGATTCAGGATGGCTGGACGGGACCAGCGGAGACTCAGGATGGCTGGACGGGACCAGCGGAGACTCAGGCATAGGCAGAAGAGGGTGGGTGGGTGGGAAGTTCAGGCAGGCCAGTGGTTCTGTGGAAAAGTCTATTAAGTCCCCAGAGTGTTGCTCATTCTCACCCCCAGCGGTGGTGCAGTGGGCAGGGCTCTCTGTAGCCCTCTCTTGCTCCACGTCACACTCCACCGTCGCGGATGTAGCAGTCGGCTCTCGCACCTGGTCCGATGGGTCCGGCTCTGGCTCTGTCGCTCTCGGCTCGGGCTCTCCATCGTCGGTGGGCTCGGGCTGCAACTCCGCTTGTCGGGGTGATGTTGGGCTGGGTTCTGGGTCTGGAGTGGGGCTGGTGTCATCCTTCGCGGTCAACGAAGCTCTGCTGGACACCAGCACCCACTCGATGTAGTCGGCGAGGCTCTCTCGAGGACCCTCCCCGGACAGCTGCCTCTGGATGTTATCATTAAGTCCCACGCGGTAGAACGTGCATAGGCAACTGTCCGGGTAGTGCGTAAACGGGGCGAGGAATATAAAGTCTCTGGTGTGGTCCTCGAGAGAGCGGTTCCCCTGCTTCAGGAGGAGGATGAGGACGGCGGGATCATTCATGACGGGGGAAAAAAAAATAAACTAAACACTGATACAAAAAAAAACGGAAAATAAACGCAGGGGAAGACGCCGTGAATTTTTTTTGGGTCGGTCTTTCTGTCACGCGGGTGTGCAGGACGAGACGAGACGATAGACGAGATTAACAATTAACAGTAAATTTAATAGAATTCTCCAAGATGAACAAGGCAGGAACAGGCAGGAACACAGAGGGCTTTCACACACATCCAGATAACGTTAAAGACCGACAAAAGACTAAACTCAAAGACAGACTTATAAAGGGCAACTAATTATTAAACAGAGGTGACACAGATGACTAATGATTACAAGGACAGGTGAAACAGATAATGGCTAAACACAGGGCTAAACCAAATGAACACAGAATGGCAGGGGAAGACAATGGGAGAAACCAATGACAGACGGGGTTGTGACAGAAGATAAATCACTCATGCTTAAAAGTTGTATTTTTCTTAATCTTTTGCTATGTGACTGAATAGGACAAGTTCATGGTACAGTTCAGTAAAAATAAATAAAAAACAACAACTGCAAAATACAAACAATGAAAGATTTAATGACCCTTTATATTTTCTCAAAATATCAGACATATTTATGTCGATTACGCTACAGCAATGTGCATCTTCCTCAAAGATGGTCTTAAGCAAAACAGCATGTTCCACTGGTCTCTCTCCCTTACACCCCTCCCCCCTTCAGTCACTCTTCAGTGACTCAATGGTGACTGAACACAGACAGGCACAGGCAGAGTGACAGCAGGTTTCTAATTTCTTTTTTTAATTTTCTTTAATTCATAGAAGCTTGTATAAAATTGATATTTACACCACTTGCTCAGAATGATAAGATCTCTGTGTGAAAAAAGTTTTAAAGAGTTTGGATGCTGCACTTTAAAGATATAAAAAAAATGACGGTTATGTTTTTTACTACATCTTTAAAAAATCACCACGTCAACACCGTTCAAGATATCCAATATCCGCTCGCAATTTAACATCTTCAGAATCTTCTCTTCATGTTAAAAAAGTTTGGTGTGAATAGCTGGTTGTTCTTAGAAGAAGTGTGAATTTGTTTACAGCCTGATTTTTCCAAAAAAACACATTCAAATGGAAATATCCGGCTTCCTGTTGGTCTTAGCTAATGAGTTTAATTTAGAAAGTTGTCCAGATTGATGAGAACAATATATGTACAGAGTTTGGTGACTGTAGGAAAAACTAACCCCCCAACTTTTGTCAAAAGATGGCGCTATAGAGTGCCTGCTCCACGCCCATTTATGACCTTTTGCCAGTGTCTAACTATCATTAATATTGATGTGTGTGTTGAGTTTCATGAAATTCTTAGCATGTTATCTGCCTCGAAAAGACAGGAATCTAATTTTAAAGTTTGACACGTTGCCATGGCAACAGCATTTGATTTATCATCGACCCCTTTACATATTCTTATCGGCCGTGTTTTGACATGATTTTGATGAAGTTTAAAGAAAATCAAGTAAAATTAAGAGGCTGATTTCAAAGCATTTTGAAAATGACACGCTTACTGCTGCCAGTTGGTGGCGCTATAACTTTGACTTATAATAGTCACATTTATGGAATCGGCATCATACAACGAACAATCTGGTGAAGTTTCATCAGAATCCGGCAATGTGTGCAACAGTTATGAGACACTTCCTGTTTCTCATTTCTCGCCATAACTTTGTCGCCTTGCCACGGCCAAACCGTTCGAGATATCAAAAATCCCCTCGCAATTTAGCGTCCCCAATGTCTTGAGATCATGCTGACCGAGTTTGGTGACAATCGTATGGAAATCCTGGGAGGAGTACGTTAAATTCCAGAGCATGCGCTTTTTACACAGCCCTAAATATCTCACTTCCTGTTGCGTTGAGAAAATGACATAGAGTACAAAAGTTGTTCAGCTCAATGAGTTCTATATGTGTACCGAGTTTCATATGTGTACGTTCAAGTATGTGTGCTATATGGCCCTCAAAATTCCAGGGGGCGCTGTAGAGTCCCCTTGCCACGCCCCGGTACCAGCCTCTGTGACGTCCTGATGGCCGCAGATTCCGACGTGTGTGCAAATTTTCAAGAGTTTTTGAGTATGTTAAGACCCCCTTAAGTGCCCGGAAGGTTAACAAAAAAAAAAAAAAAAAAAAAAAATAAGAATCCTTAGAAGAACAATAGGGCCTTCGCCCTTTTGGGCTCGGGCCCTAATTAAATACAATGTAATTGGCATAGCTTTCACTGATTGATTATTCGGTGTAGTACATTAATATAGATTCAGTGCTGTTGGAGTTTAACTAAGATGCAGACATTATAAATGTTATCCAGCCGGCAGCAGTTCTTTTTCTGTTTTCCCTGTCAATATTTTTGTTTGATTAATATTAATAACCTAATAGAGCGCAGCAGGTCCATTAGGCTTCATTTACACTGCGCAGATCTGATATTTTGATACAAATCCAATTTTTGTTCCGCCTGTTTACATTAAAACCTCGCCAAGACAAGCATTTTGGCCAAGAAGTGCTGTTCATGTGCTGCTGCATTAGCATGAGGAGCACACGCTTTCCTTAGACATACATGAGCACGCAGATTATGGCTTTTAATATTCATTTAATATTATAATGACTCTCAGCATGTTACGGGGCGTCTCGGATCACTTGCCTGCGGAGCGGCAAACCGCGTTTGAGTTTCTGTATCATTATTCATAATTGTGCATGTTATTTAAACAAAGTTAGTCAACTGCTGTTGTTTACTTCAACAGTTATGATATTTTGTTAATATTCGACTAATAAATTTTGCAACAGCTATTTTTGTGGGTCTACTTGAGGAATAGTTGACCCAAAAATGAAAACTTGCTGAAAGTTTACTCACTCTCAGGTCATCCAAGATGAAGATGAGTTTGTTTCATCATCATTTGAATGGGTGCCGTCAGAATGAGAGTCCAAACTGCTGATAAAAACGTCACAATAATTCACAAGTAATCCACACCACTCCAGTACATCAGTTAACATCTAGTGAAAAGTTTGTAAGAAATCAAAAAGACATTTTAGTTCATAATCCATAATATTGCTTTCTCCAGTGAAAAAGTCATCTGGTCTGAATTAGGATAGAAATCTGCACAGATCAGGCACTGTTTACAAGCCAAAACAGATCTAAACAAATTTGTGGGTGGATTTTGATATGAGAGGACAACATGAACCGTGCTTTTTCACTGGAGAAAGCATTATTATGTTGAAAAATGGAGTCATATTTCAACCAGAAACATGGTTTAAAGTGAAAAAACATCTTAATGATGGGATTGTTTCTTAAAAACACAGCTTTCAGCTTCTCAAGATGTTAAGTGTTAAGTGATGTTAAGTGACTCTCATTCTGACGGCACCCATTCACTACAGAGATTCCATTATTGAGCAATTGATGAAATGCTACATTTCTGCAAATCTGGTGATGAAACAAACTCATCTTCATCTTGGATGGCCTGAGTGAGTCAATATTCAATTTGGGTGAACTATTCCTCAAGTACACCCACAAAAATAGCTTATTTATTTATTTATTTTTGTCACAAGGCAAAACAATTTTTGAACACAGTATAGTTTTGATCAGTTTCCAATGACCAGACGACAATAAGTCTAGTAGTCAGTGTGTGGCACTAA
>NC_133366.1:50920567-50938253 GCF_049309525.1 Garra rufa | reverse complement strand
CAACACCAGCAGCTGACATGGCACCCCAGACCATCACTGACTGTGGGTACTTGACACTGGACTTCAGGCATTTTGGCATTTCCCTCTCCCCAGTCTTCCTCCAGACTCTGGCACCTTGATTTCCGAATGACATGCAAAATTTGCTTTCATCCGAAAAAAGTACTTTGGACCACTGTGTTTTATCAAGGGCAGGGTCAATGCAGCTAGCTATCAGGAGATTTTGGAGCACTTCATGCTTCCATCTGCTGAAAAGCTTTATGGAGATGAAGATTTCATTTTCAGCACGACCTGGCACCTGCTCACAGTGCCAAAACCACTGGTAAATGGTTTACTGACCATGGTATTACTGTGCTCAATTGGCCTGCCAACTCTCCTGACCTGAACCCCATAGAGAATCTGTGGGATATTGTGAAGAGAAAGTTGAGAGACGCAAGATCCAACACTCTGGATGAGCTTAAGGCCGCTATCGAAGCATCCTGGGCCTCCATAACACCTCAGCAGTGCCACAGGCTGATTGCCTCCATGCCACGCCGCATTGAAGCAGTCATTTCTGCAAAAGGATTCTCGACCAAGTATTGAGTGCATAACTGAACATAATTATTTGAAGGTTGACTTTTTTGTATTAAAAACACTTTTCTTTTATTGGTCGGATGAAATATGCTAATTTTTTGAGAATTTTGAATTTTGGGTTTTCATGAGCTGTATGCCAAAATCATCAATATTAAAACAATAAAAGGCTTGAACTATTTCAGTTGTGTGTAATGAATCTAAAATATATGAAAGTCTAATGTTTATCAGTACATTACAGAAAATAATGAACTTTATCACAATATGCTAATTTTTTGAAAAGGACCTGTACATAACAATACTTGTTTTCAGACTAAGTTTTTTTGTTTTGTTAGTTTTTTCCCCACAGGGGCAAATCTTTTTTTCAGTTTTGAGCATAAAACTTACAAAATTGTAAATAAACGCTAAAAAAATAACAAGAAAAACTATTTGCCAGTGGCATAAGGATGTTTTCACTGCAAAACAAGACCAAAATACTGATTAAGGACATTTTTCGCAGTGAACTGGACTAGACCTTCACCCTGTCAGACCAAATATCATGCAAACACAACAACTTCACTCGTTTCACCAAGTATTCTCGGCCTGCGAGCCAACAGCCTGCGCTTCAAAGACGCCACCTTTGGCTTGGCATTCATATTCAACACCACTGGAAGCTGTGGGAACTGAATTTCCCCATTCGCCCGTATCTCTTCAGAGCGCTCATTAGCATGAGTGAGCAGCGAGCAAATTGCCAAGTCACCGTTCTGAATGCAGATCGCTGAAGGTAAGCTAGAAAACTGATAGTCTCCCATTAGGAAAGCCGGTGTAAAACAGCACACCACAGGACATTGGGTTCGTGGTATGGAAATGCTCTCCTTCATTTGGGCGACAAAGGAAAAAAACTTCATCAGTGCGTCTAATGGAGGCAATGCGATCCGGAGGCAGCGTGGCCAGGCGCCTTCCTCAATTACTGTCTCCAAAGTGCCGGGGAAAAGCGAAGATTGGGTGGGACACAAGAGTGTCCATAGATGCGGCGTTATTAATGCACGCATTAGCTCAAATGATTACTGCACTCGCCACCGGTCATGACTCTAGGGCCAGATTGTGCTTTGCATGTTCAATTAGACTGATTCAGATTTCTTTATTGCGCTTTGCAAAGTGAATTCAACAATATTAGGTTTGCTTGTTAAGGCGGTTTGCTCATCTTCTCTGGTGCAATAACTACAGACATGGGATGACTTGTTAAAGGATTTGTTCACTTCCAGAACAAAAATGTACAGATAATTTACTCATCGCTTTGAGATCCAAGATGTTCATGTCTTTCTGTCTTCAGTCGTAAAGAAATTATGTTTCTTGAGAAAAACATCTCAGGAATTATCTCAATATATAACATTTCAGTGGTGCCCCCAGTTTAATCCTCCAAAATGCAGTTTAAATGCAGCTTCAAACGGCACTAAACATTACCAAACGAGGAAAAAGGGTCTTGTCTAGTGAAACGACCTGTCATTTTCACGATTAATTGACAATTTATATACTTTTTAACCGCAAATGCATGCGAATGCATAGTCTGTGTAATCTGGGTCAATACAGTTAGGGTATGTCGAAAAACTCCAATCTCATTTACTCCTTCAACTTCAAAAGTGTCCTTCATCTTTGATTTACTTTTTTTTTTTTTTTTTTGGAAAAAGCCGTTTGATCTTCTTTGCATGTTTGTAAACACTGGGTCAGTACTTCTGCAGCGATCTAGGATTTTGAAGTTGGGGAAGAAAACGAGATGGGAGTTTTTCGACATACCCTAACTGTCTTGAACCGGAAAGAACAGAGTTTAAGCTGACATAGACAAGACAAGCTCTTGAGGTTAGAAAGTACATCAATTGTGAGTTTGTTTTGAAAATGAAAACTGAAAATTTTACCTCGGCTGGGAAGTTTAGAGCCCTTTGAAGCTGCATTTAAACTGCATTTTAGAAGTTCAAACTTCATTTTGCACCTTTGAAGTCCATTATATGGAAATAAATCCTGAAATGTTTTCCTCAAGAAACATAATTTCTTATCAATTGAGGAAAGAAAGACATGAGCATCCTGGATGACAAGGGGGGAAGTAAATTTTCTTTACATTTTTGTTCTGAAAGTGAACTACTCCTTAAAAGAGTTATTACTTTTGACAGGCAGACAACAAAAACAGCAAAGACACGGTTCACCCATATATTTGTACATCACAGAGACGTAAGGATGTGCTATTTTCACTCTAAGATGATAATAAACAATGCTAGGAATGACCTAGAAACCACTTGTAATACTGCATAGAAACATGAGCTATTGGTCATCATAACTCTGGTTAAAGTGACTGCAAAGACTCGGAGGCAGTGCAAACGTATTCAAAAGGTATTAAACACAACTGGGTTTACAACTCATACTATTTCTGACTTGAATATGACAGAAACAATAATAGTAGCATGCAATTTCACAATGCAAAAAAAAAAGCTTATCTTACACTCTTAAAAAAACTTTAAAAATAAAGGTGCTTTAAAATGTTCTTCAAATGATGCCATAGAACCATTTTTGCTTCCACAAAGAACCATTCAGTCAAAGAACCATCTCTTTCTTACCTTTTTATAATCTGAATTTCACTCAAAGAATATTTTGTGAAAGAGAGGTTCTTTAGATGTTAAAAGTTCTTTATGGAACCATTTAGACAGAAAAGGTTCTTCTATGGCATCGTGTAGTACCTTTATTTTTAAGAGTGCAACACTGGGTTGCCAAAAAACCCCAAGTTAGGTTGTTTTTAACTCAGCTTTTCTTTTTCTTTCTTTTTTTTTTGAGTGTACTCTAGTTGGCACTTATAAAATGTCCATTCTCAGAAAATGGTCTGAAAATATCAATGACTAATGTTGTTTGCAGCACTTTACAGACTTATTTGGCCAACAAACACTGTCTAGAATAATGACGTCCTTTTAATAACATCTACCAACTAGCATTAGGAAATTACATGGTTTAGTCATTGTAACAACAGTTCAAGTTGACATCAAAGACTCAAATGCAGTGCAAACATATTCAAAAGATATTAAACACAAAAGAAAGCGCTGATACTCACCAAAATAAGCTTTTTTACAGGTGGACACAGGAAATGAAAGTGAACTTCAGAATAAAAGTATCTCAAAAACATGCTTTATACAGAATAACACACTGGGTTTACAACTCATACTATTTTTGACTTAATATGACCGAAACAATAATAGTAGCATGCAATTTTAGTCAAATTATCTAAAAAAGTTCTTAAATTAAGATGCATTTACTAGATAAGTAAAATGGCATGATATTCAGTCTTGTTTTAAACAAAATGCAATTAATTAATTTTCCCCCCTGGAAACAAGTAAAATTATCCGCGAGTGTGTTAAGTATTATATTCTTAAATCAAGAGGTTTTTTTTACTGAAAACAAGACTAAATATCTAACATAACATAACATTTTGCTTATCTAGTCAATGCATCTTTATTTAAGAATTTTTAGATATTTTCACAAGAAACAAGACAAAATACTAAGTAAGATAAGCCCTTTTTGATACATTATGCATTCATTTTTGTATAAAAGGTTTATGAAAAATTGTATGAAAGTAAAGAAAAATGAAACCTTGTTAGCTTGTTTTCTGATAGCAAAATCTTCAATGTGTAATTTGTCAAACTTGCAGATTTTGAAGGAAAGATGAGTTCGAAATGATACTATTTGGAGGGTCTTGATATGATTTCATGCTTTTAGGTTATGATAGTGTCTGTGAAGTCCCAGTATCAGCAAAATAACCGCTGGTTATACCATAACACCATTCACAGTATTTCTCACAACCTTAATTGTATTATAAATACACTATTTTATGACTTCCTGCTGTAAAGGTTAAAATAAGTGGACTGCAATGGGAGTGCAAAGAATTTGTTTCTAATGAAACACTGCAAACTATAACAAATGTGTCTTTGAAACATTTATTGTGAAGAGCGGTGAATGCAAACTGTGCAAACCTGTTGCATTCACTATCTGAAGTGTTCATTCATAAATGCTTTACCACTTCAGAGAAATCATTCATGGTAAAATTATTAACATATGAGACATGCTTTAAATGTCACATTTATAATTTTTCTGTGTCATTTAGGTTGTATAAATTAGTTTAATTCAATCTAACTTTGTAGAAATGAAACAACTTTCAGGCATGTTATTTCAGTTGTTATGAGCCAAATGCTCCTATTTGTTCTCAAAGCAGTGTTAATGTGCATCCGTGACATGCTGTTGATAATTAAAGAAAATATTTTGGATTTGCATATAAAAACACTAAATTTGTCTTTTATAGTAATGCATTTACAATGAAAGTCTATGGGGCAAGTCATTGCATTGGGATATACGTTACCATGCAGACTGTGTTGAAAATATAATGAAAAGACATGTCTTCAATCATTATTTTTGTCTCTCTTTATTATCTAAACCCCAAAACCACAATAAAATTGAACTTAGTAACACAGGTAAAATAAATAAATAAATACATTAAAAATGTAAATAATAATAATAATAATACATTAAATAGACTGTGAACTTGTGCATATGTTTTAAAAATAATTATGGACAAAAATGCTCATTTTTAATTTACTTTTGCCTCAGGATCTTTTTTTTTTTTTTTTTTTTTTTAAAGATTTGTGCAAGAAAAAGACACAACAAATAATAAATATCAGTCAAAACTTATGTTTAGACATTTTTTTGTTTGTAATTAATTTTAACAGTAAATATAAAATGTCAGTAGTTCGTATCATTTAAATTAATTTGGTAGACATACAGTGGTGCATTTATCTCCTCACTTGTTTATTCATGCAGTATAAACACTTCTTTCTAAATAAATAGATAAATTCTATTTTTATGACCTGTCTGTCTGTAAAAAGCCAAATTAATAGATTTTTTTCCATGTGAGAAAAAAAAAACTGAAAAAAAAATGTCCGAAGATATTTAGATGCATGACTTTAATTTTAATTTTAATTTCAATCTTCACATACTTGAAGGGGGGGGGGGGGGTGACTAATTTTAAGATAATTAGTCACAATTAGTTTCATTTATTTATTTATTTATTGTATGTTTTATTTTTTATATTTTTATGTAACAAATATTTTTATCTAAACCCCAAAACCACAAAAAATATATAACTTAGTAACACAGGTAAAACATAAAAAAAAAAAATGCATGAATTAAAAAAATAAACACATAAATAAATAAATAAATAAATAAATAAATAAATAAATAAATAGACTGAACTTGGCTATATATAGTATATGTTTTGAAAATTAATTATGGAGAAAAAAGTTAATTTCAGCAATTAAATATACATTTTTGTCCATATGCAATTACATTTTGAAACATATGCTATGTGTACAACACTTTTTTTTAAATAAATAAATTCTATTTATTTATAAAGGCTAATTTATTTTTTATTTATTTTTTTACACCAGAATTGCAAGAAAAAAATAATTCTGAGGAACAAAACACTCCGAATTGCAAGATATGATTTGAGTTTAATTCTTAAAATATTATTTATTCTACCTAGCAAGAGTAAAACAGCCATGCTGTTACAATAGGGCGCTTGATGTGAAAATATCAAACTCTCAGTTCTGCTATAGTGTTCCCATTCAAAAGAAAATGCAGCGATCATTTGTCAGCGTTTCTCGCTCGTGGCCATGAGGCCGATCGGCACAGCTCCAGGTGTGCACAGAGAGCGGTTAGTCACACGGGCATCCTCCAGGCTGTCTGACAGCAGTGATGGAGAGCCACAGATTTAGTCTTAGCCAAATAGGGCTTTAGTGAATTCCCACTGTTCTCCTCTCAAAGCCCTGAGCCCTGCTCCGGTGATTAGTCCACTTCCTTCAGAGCGGGACACTGTGACAGGGACGAGTCCATCATGGATTGACCCTGGTTCAGCAGATGTCAACACTCAGCCCAACAGAGCTGTTGAGTGTTGCAGCGCTGCCAAAGGTGTCGCAGGTATTCATGGCCATGTCCGGAATAGAATACTGCCTTTTTTTAGATCGTACGTCAAACGGTTGGGTACAACGGGGCTATAGGCTGACATTGAAGAGATAGTTCATCCAACAATTACAATTCTTTCATCATTTACTCACCCTCAAATTGTTACAAACATGTATGAGTTTCATTCTTCTGTTTAATCGACTTCCATAGTATTTTTTTTTTCTCTATACGTTTGGTCAATGGCTGATGTGTTACCAACATTTTTGGTGAACTATTATATCTCACAGTTCTAAGAAATAGTCACAACTGTGTGATATAAACTCGCAATTGTCAGTTATAATGTCAGAATTGTGAGATAAAAAGTTGCAATAATAAGTTATAAAGTCAGAATTGTAAGATATAAACTCGCAATTGTGAGCTACAAAGTCAGAATTGAAGTTATAGTTAGAATTGCAAGCTATAAAGTCAGAATTGTGAGATATAAACTCGCAATTGTGAGTTATAATGTCAGAATTGCAAGCTATAAAGTCAGAATTGTGTGATATAAACTTCACAATTACGAGTTACAAAGTCAGAATTGCATGTTATAAAGTCAGAATTGCAAGCTATAAAGTCAGAATTGTGAGATACAAACTCGCAATTGTTATAAAGTTAGAATTGCATGTTATAAAGTCAGAATTGCAAGCTATAAAGTCAGAATTGTGAGATACAAACTCGCAATTACGAGTTATAAAGTCAGAATTGCATGTTATAAAGTCAGAATTGTGAGATATAAACTCGCAATTACGAGTTATAAAGTCAGAATTGCAAGCTATAAAGTCAGAATTGTGTGATATAAACTCACAATTACGAGTTACAAAGTCAGAATTGCATGTTATAAAGTCAGAATTGCAAGCTATAAAGTCAGAATTGTGAGATACAAACTCGCAATTGTGAGTTATAAAGTTAGAATTGAAAGCTATAAAGTCAGAATTGTGAGATATAAACTCGCAATTATGAGTTATAAAGTCAGAATTGCATGTTGTAAAGTCAGAATTGCAAGCTATAAAGTCAGAATTGTGTGATATAAACTCACAATTACGAGTTATGAAGTCAGAATTGCATGTTATAAAGTCAGAATTGTGAGATATAAACTCGCAATTACGAGTTATAAAGTCAGAATTGCAAGCTATAAAGTCAGAATTGTGTGATATAAACTCGCAATTACGAGTTATAAAGTCAGAATTGCAAGCTATAAATTCAGAATTATGTGATATAAACTCGCAATTACGAGTTATAAAGTCAGAATTGCATGTTATAAAGTCAGAATTGCAAGCTATAAAGTCAAAATTGTGAGATACAAACTCGCAATTGTGAGTTATAAAGTCAGAATTGCATGTTATAAAGTCAGAATTGTGAGATATAAACTCGCAATTACGAGTTATAAAGTCAGAATTGCAAGCTATAAAGTCAGAATTGTGTGATATAAACTCGCAATTACGAGTTATAAAGTCAGAATTGCATGTTATAAAGTCAGAATTGCAAGCTATAAAGTCAAAATTGTGAGATACAAACTCGCAATTGTGAGTTATAAAGTCAGAATTGCATGTTATAAAGTCAGAATTGTGAGATATAAACTCGCAATTACGAGTTATAAAGTCAGAATTGCAAGCTATAAAGTCAGAATTGTGAGATACAAACTCGCAATTACGAGTTATAAAGTCAGAATTGCATGTTATAAAGTCAGAATTGTGAGATATAAACTCGCAATTACGAGTTATAAAGTCAGAATTGCAAGCTATAAAGTCAGAATTGTGTGATATAAACTCACAATTACGAGTTACAAAGTCAGAATTGCATGTTATAAAGTCAGAATTGCAAGCTATAAAGTCAGAATTGTGAGATACAAACTCGCAATTGTGAGTTATAAAGTTAGAATTGAAAGCTATAAAGTCAGAATTGTGAGATATAAACTCGCAATTATGAGTTATAAAGTCAGAATTGCATGTTGTAAAGTCAGAATTGCAAGCTATAAAGTCAGAATTGTGTGATATAAACTCACAATTACGAGTTATGAAGTCAGAATTGCATGTTATAAAGTCAGAATTGTGAGATATAAACTCGCAATTACGAGTTATAAAGTCAGAATTGCAAGCTATAAAGTCAGAATTGTGTGATATAAACTCGCAATTACGAGTTATAAAGTCAGAATTGCAAGCTATAAATTCAGAATTATGTGATATAAACTCGCAATTACGAGTTATAAAGTCAGAATTGCATGTTATAAAGTCAGAATTGCAAGCTATAAAGTCAAAATTGTGAGATACAAACTCGCAATTGTGAGTTATAAAGTCAGAATTGCATGTTATAAAGTCAGAATTGTGAGTTATAAAGTCAGAATTGCAAGCTATAAAGTCAGAATTGTGTGATATAAACTCGCAATTACGAGTTACAAAGTCAGAATTGCATGTTATAAAGTCAAAATTGCAAGCTATAAAGTCAGAATTGTGAGATACAAACTCGCAATTACGAGTTATAAAGTCAGAATTGCATGTTATAAAGTCAGAATAGTAAGCTATAAAGTCAGAATTGTGAGATATAAACTCGCAATTACGAGTTATAAAGTCAGAATTGCGTGTTATAAAGTCAGAATTGCAAGCTATAAAGTCAGAATTGTGTGATATAAACTCGCAACTGCCAGAAAAAAAGTCAGAATTGTGAGACAATTTTGTTTATATGCCGCAATTCTGACTTTATAACTTGCAATAGTGAGTTTATATCTGAAAATTCTGACTTGAATCTAGTTTGATTAAATAACTCAAGAATATTCTTAAAATCAGTATTATGTCAGTGCTGCTATTGATGCTTGCATGCAGAGAAACTAGAACTGATGTAGCATCAGTTTAATATTGAAAAATGAAAAGACAGTGGACTACAAAGTGGAATGAAGTGGTTCATATTTGAGACTTAGATGTGAATATTATAAAGTATGCCCATAAATTAAGTATCCAATATGCACTATGTCAAACTAGGACACTGCTGGGAGATGTGCCAGAATGACACAGTCGTAATATACTCAGGGCATTGTGGAGATAAGGAACTGCTTGTCCGTTATTAAAATTAAGAGCCCCAGCTTAACCTAACGCATTTATTATGCTTGACTTTTTGTAGTAGCTATTAAACATGGCTTTGTATATCGTCTTGTTGCATCCATAGTAAAGTGAACACTTGGCAGATAAATTGTTAATGCAGATAGTTATGAATAATAAATGGCAATCTGTATTGAGTATTAATGTTTTTTTAATCATTTTTTTTATGCTTAGCCAAAAAAATAAATCTAAAACGAATTGTTTAAAAGTTTTGAATCTGCATTTATTTGGATAAAAATACAATAAAAACAATAAAAATGTGAAATATTATTACAATCTTAAAAAGCTGCTTGTTATGTGAATATATTGTAAAATGTAATTTATTTCTATGATAAAATCTGAATTTTTAGCATCATTACTCCAGTTTTCAGTGTCACATGATCCTTCAAAAAATCCTTCAGTGGAAACTGTGATATATTTTATTTTTCAAGATTCAGTGATGACTAGATTGTTCAAAAGACCATAATTTATGTGAAATAGAAATCTTTTGTAACATTATAAATGTCTTTACTGTGACTTTTGAGCAATTTAATCTGAATATCCTTCAATTTACCGCTGATAAAATCCCTGTAATGCATGACCTCCTGTAGTGTATTACTTCAGCACGCCTCTCTTCATCAAGCTGCACAATTTGAGGAATCATTCATGTCTGAAGCACAAACAGTGCAGGTCGAATTGACCCCAGAATTGTAATACTCAGTGTTGGAGGTTTGTTCAAATCACTAACCCTCAGTTCAGCAATAGTAGTAGCGATGCTTGGATTAGCAAACACTACTAATTAAAAATAGAAGTCAGCTGAAATGGAGTGTTTAATTATATACTACTGCTGCTCCACTTGGTTTCGCGATTCTCTCTGCTTGGATGTCTTCACTCAAGCAGACTTCTTCAATAACCAGACAGCTACTTTTAGAGCTTTGTCGAAATCTGTCATCATTCTCGACTTTGAAAACTGACGGCTGTATTCTGCAGTTCAGGCAGCTGAGAGATTTATAAATCGAGAGGTTTATGACAGACACCTGTCCTTCACTAACCAGTATTAAGGCCTTTAAAATGTCATCACATACATTTTAAATGTTTTTTAAAGACCTCTCTTGTGTTCACCAAAGCTGTATTTATTTGATCAAAAAATACAGTAAAAACTGAACAATTTTGAAATATTATTACTATTTACAATAACAGCTTTCTACAAAGGTGTTTAGTTTTTACTGTATTCTTGTAGTAATTTGACTTTATTCTCATAGTGTTTCAACTTTATTATCGTATTGTTTTGACTTAACTCTCGCAGTGTTTTGACTTTACTCTCGTAATCTTTCTACTTTATTCTTGTAGTATTTCAACTGTATTCTTGTAGTATTTTGACTTTATTCTCGTAGTGTTTCAACTTTATTATTGTAGTGTTTTGACTTTACTCTCATAGTCTTTCTACTTAATTCTTGTAGTATTTTGACTGTATTCTGGTAGTATTTTGACTTTATTCTCATAGTGTTTTGACTTTACTCTCGTAGTATTTCGACTTTACTCTCGTAGTATTTCGACTGTATTCTCGTAGTATTTCGAATTTATTCTGGTAGTATATTGACTGTATTCTGGTAGTATTTTGACTTTATTCTCGTAGTATTTCGACTTTACTCTCGTAGTATTTCGAATTTATTCTCGTAGTATATTGACTGTATTCTGGTAGTATTTTGACTTTATTCTCGTAGTATTTCGACTTTACTCTCGTAGTATTTCTACTGTATTCTCGTAGTATTTCGACTGTATTCTCGTAGTATTTCGAATTTATTCTCGTAGTATATTGACTGTATTCTGGTAGTATTTTGACTTTATTCTCGTAGTATTTCGACTTTACTCTGGTAGTATTTCGACTGTATTCTCGTAGTATTTCGACTGTATTCTCGTAGTATTTCGACTGTATTCTCGTAGTATTTCGAATTTATTCTCGTAGTATATTGACTGTATTCTGGTAGTATTTTGACTTTATTCTCGTAGTATTTCGACTTTACTCTGGTAGTATTTCGACTGTATTCTCGTAGTATTTCGAATTTATTCTCGTAGTATATTGACTGTATTCTGGTAGTATTTTGACTTTACTCTTGTAGCATTTCTACTGTATTCTCGTAGTATTTCGACTTTATTCTCGAAGTATTTTGACTTTATTCTCGTAGTATATTGACTGTATTCTGGTAGTATTTTGACTTTATTCTCGTAGTGTTTTGACTTTACTCTCGTAGTATTTCGACTTTATTCTCGTAGTATATTGACTGTATTCTGGTAGTATTTTGACTTTATTCTCGTAGTGTTTTGACTTTACTCTTGTAGTATTTCGACTGTATTCTCGTAGTATTTTGACTTTATTCTCGTAGTATATTGACTGTATTCTGGTAGTATTTTGACTTTACTCTCGTAGTATTTCTACTGTATTCTCGTAGTATTTTGACTTTATTCTCGAAGTATTTTGACTTTATTCTCGTAGTATATTGACTGTATTCTGGTAGTATTTTGACTTTATTCTCGTAGTGTTTTGACTTTACTCTTGTAGTATTTCGACTGTATTCTCGTAGTATTTTGACTTTATTCTCGTAGTATATTGACTGTATTCTGGTAGTATTTTGACTTTACTCTTGTAGCATTTCTACTGTATTCTCGTAGTATTTCGACTTTATTCTCGAAGTATTTTGACTTTATTCTCGTAGTATATTGACTGTATTCTGGTAGTATTTTGACTTTATTCTCGTAGTGTTTTGACTTTACTCTCGTAGTATTTCGACTTTATTCTCGTAGTATATTGACTGTATTCTGGTAGTATTTTGACTTTATTCTCGTAGTGTTTTGACTTTACTCTCGTAGTATTTCGACTTTATTCTCGTAGTATATTGACTGTATTCTGGTAGTATTTTGACTTTATTCTCGTAGTGTTTGGACTTTACTCTCGTAGTATTTCGACTTTACTCTCGTAGCATTTCAACTGTATTCTCGAAGTATCAAATCAAACTTTGATACATTTTGTTTTTCATGATACTTTGATGAATAGAACATTCAAAAGAAAAGCATTTATTTAAAATAGAAAACTTTTGTAACATTATAAATGTCTTTACTGTCACTTTTGATCAGTTTAAACATCCTTGATGAATAAAAAAATTAAAATATATATAGTGTAATGTTGGATAATCCATGGTCAGAGCTATTGCAAAGTAGATACGCACACCTCACATCTGCTGAATTCTGTGTTGTGTTGCTTGGCAGCCCTAATGTATTTTATTTCTCAGAGGAATTGTTTGTGATTAAGAAAAGCATTTGTTGAACACTGATGTCTGTTTGAACGCAATGAGCCACTTGAGGCTGCATGTTACATCCTACTTTATGTTGTGCCTAAAACCTCTTAACTGCAATGAAAACATTTAGATTTTTTTGAATAATCTGCTGCTTTTGTCTTGTTCTGGCATGATATAAATTCAAAAGTGTCTCTTACAGGCTTTAATAACAGCCTGTACCTTAATCATTCTTAATGGGCAAAATGAAAACAATATCCGCCTTTGCCAGAACAATAATTCTAATGACGCGCTCCATCTATGACAGGAAAAACCCTTTTGATTGTCTGTGTAAGACATGTTGGGTTTCATGGGCCAATGCACCCTGATTAAAACATCTGTGCCGATTGCCAGAGCAATTTCACTGTGAAATCCCTGCAGAACATCAGCATTCGTCTTCAATTATTGTGCCTGCTGTAATTGCACATATTTCCATCTTTGATCACTTGCTTTCTAATGGGAAATGTGCAGCGGGGGCCAATAATCTCTGGAAGGAGCAATGACAAGCAGCTGCTCTAATATCGAGATGGTACGTGAATGAAATCTTTGAAAGGTTTTGAAAAGAACACAAGGAGTGACTTATCTGAATAGATTAGTTAACAGACATAGAGGTAGATTGGATAAAAGTAATTGATTTTTTGTTTTATAACAATTCTTCTCAAATCTTGAATTTGGTAAAAATCTGTCGATACGTAGGTTTGATCTAATCTATGTTTCTTATGATCTTAAAAAACTTTGGCCGTAGTTTTAAAAATATAGTATAGGAGACATATAATGGTGCCTAAATATAATTGATTGCTTTATAATGGTGCTTAAATATGACTGATTTATTTATTATTTTTCATCTATAAATTAATATGAATTAATATGTATTCTTTATTTATTTTAATTTAAATCTGAATTTATTTTTAATTATATATTTCTTGTATCCATTTTTATCAATTTTAATTGTTTAATTGTAAATTTTCTCTAAATAATTATATATATATATATATATATATATATATATATATATATATATAATTTTTTTTTTTTTTTTATAAGTATATTTATTTATTTCCCTTTCTTAATTTACTTCTTACATTTGTAAGGCCTAATGGTGAGAGAGTTGGGATTGTAACCCAAAGGTATTGAATTAGTTTTATTGACTTCCTTACTAGTTAATGTTTATTTTTCTCTAAATGAATATTTATTTATTTATTTATTTGTTTGTTTGTTTTATTGAATTTCTTACTAATAATTTTTTATTTGTTGCTAAATATTTGTTTTTCAATATTATTTGTTTTATTGACTTACTAATTTATTTATTGTTTATTTTAGGTTTTTATTGACTTCCTTGCTTTTTTTTTCAATAAAATAATATGTATTTATTTATTTATTTAAATTGTATTTGTTTTTTTGACTTCCTTAATTAATTTTATTTTTTGATAAATTAATATTTATTTATTTAAATTTTATTAGTTTTATTGACTTCCTTAATTTTTTTTGATAAATTAATATTTATTTATGCAATTATAAAAAAAATTATTTAGTTTTATTTTGAGTTTATTTTTAATTTTATAATTTAGTGTATAGATATATTTATTTGTTTGTTTTTATGTGCCTAATTGTGTTTAATTTTGATTCATTTTAAATTTAATATTTTTTGGTTTATTTATTTATTTCAAATGTATTTGTTTTATTGGCTTCCTTACTAAATAATTTATATTTTTGCTAAATATTTATTTATGTATTTATTTATTTATTTATTTATTTATTTATTTATTTATTTATTATTTGTTTTATGCCATTATGAAATCAATTCAAACTAAGTTGAGTTTTTTTTCTGTGTATAGTGCATAGTGCTTTTAATTGTGTTTAATTTTGTAATATTATTTAATTTAATATTGGTTTATTTGTTTATTTATTTATTTATAGGTATATTTATTTGTTTTTTTTTTCATGTGCCTAATTGTGTTTAATTTTGTATTAAATATTGTTTAATTTAAGATTTAAGATTTATTATTTATTTATTTTGAATTTAAACAGATAACTTCTTTTTACGTAAAAAAACATGTTTTTATTATGTCATCATGTTTTTATTATTTTATAGTGTTAGTTGGCTGTATTTTGAGTTATTTGTACTTTATATCAAAATAACCCAACTGCAGTTTGACTGAGATTAATTGAAATTCACAGATTTTTTCTTTTTTTTCTTTTTTGCAAATTAACTCTTGATTAATTCATCCATCCATCCAGTTATTCATTTGTTGGTTTTCAATTAATTAATTAATTAATTGCCAAGAAATCAATAAGGTGTTCAGGTGAATTCAAACTCTGTTTTGCACCAAATAATCAAGTCAAGTGTGCTTTAAGCATTTTGTGTGCTTAAAAGATCTGACTTAAGGTAACAAAGACATCATGCAACGCTAATTATGATCCACAATCAGGCCACATGTGAACAATGCGGTCACGTACTTCATTAATCAACTTTTACAAACTGTCTGTTTACGATCTACGCACAGCACTCCACGACAGACCCTCGCGGCCCGCTTTTATTTTGTCCCCCTGCAGAGGTGAGTTGAGTTCTGAATTGTTTTCTCCTTTATCATCCTCTCGCAGATAAAAGAGGAGGCGATGTCACATCTCCCAGGGCTTTCATCACTTTCTTGCCAGCTAATAATGACTGCGGTGCCACCTCAGAGGTCGTTTGAGTTTTTTCCCCGTCATTAGCCAGAGGACTGGCATCTCCTCCATACATTAATGTGTCCCAGATTCTCCATGTGTCGGCTTTAGCGCTGAAGTGAGTCTAAGAAATTGAGTCAGAGATTGCACCACTGACAACACATTAAATCAGCAGGTGCCAGAAGAAGATGAAGACGGGTCGGGTGAGAAGTTCGCTTGTGGAAAGACAAGAACACCTGCTGACCAATGAAGAGGCTTCAAATCAAAGCTATTGGTCTTATATTGATTGTTTGACTGGAATGAGAATGTATTTGTGGAGTATTGCACTTCAAAAACCTTTAAAACACAGTGTATAGTTAAGAACCCTTTGGGCATTGCTTTGTACTTGTTAGGGAGTGGTGGGTGTTTACTAAGGCATTGCTAGGCAGTATTTCCAGTGTTTAGGGTTGTTTGTAGGGAGTTACTACAAACAGGTGAGATAAATGGACAAATATAAGAGAGACTGACTCAAATCCTTTATTTTTATGCATTTTTGTTAATTAGCACAATTCATTTCAAAAAGTTTGAAAAAAGAAATTTTACATGCTAAATAATAACGTTTAGAAATGATTCAATTTGAATTATTCAGTGTGTATATATATATTTTTTTCCATTGATTATTTATTTGTTTGGTTGTTTTTGTTTTGGTTGTTTTGTGTGTGTGTGGTGCCTAAATATTAATGTATTTAATTCATACATTTTTATTATTTATTGATCAACTTACTTACTTACTTGTTTGTTTGTTTGTTTATAATAATAATATTAATATATACGCTTATAATATTTAATTATTTTTATTTTAGCCAAGATGCCAAAAAGACTCCAAATAGTTAATATTAATTTATGACTAAATTTGACTTAGAGAAGAGAGAAACATAAACTATGTTTTTATGTTTCTTAGTTTTTGGATGATATTATAATATGTCTTTGGATTATATTATAAGATGTTTTGCAAAAGAAGTTACTTCTCATGATCTTAAAATTAAATGTTTTTAGGCATATTACATAACAATGCTTATTTAGTTTGTGCTTAAATATGAATGTGTTTTTAATTATTTATCCATGTATTTATTTACAGATTTATTATTATTATTATTGTTATTTATTATTTGTGTATGGTGCCTATATATATATATAGATAGATAGATAGATAGATAGATAGATGATAGATAGATAGATAGATAGATAGATAGATAGATAGATAGATAGATAGATAGATAGATAGATAGATAGATAGATAGATAGATAGATAGATAGATAGATAGATAGATAGATAGATAGATATAGATTGTTTGATTGATGATTGATTGTATCTAAATATTAATTTATTTTCGAACAATTTATACACTTATATAATTTATTTATTTCCAAAAAAACACCAGAAAGACTCAAAATAGTGTTTATATATATATAGAGAGAGTGGTTTGTTAAATATTAATAATTATATATATAAATTAGTTTTTAAGCATACATTACGATGCTTATAAATTAATTCACTTTAAATTATTTAGTCATTCTATTTTTTTATTTATTGTGCCTAAATATGAATTTATTTAGTAATAATTTAGACATTAATATTATCTGTGTAAATTTTATTGTTGCCAAGAAGCCAGAAAGACTCCAAATATAATCCAGTATGCAATAGTGTTATTTTTCTACACTTACGTTAAGTCTTAACTCAAGGTTTTTATGTACATACGTTTTACTCAAGGTAAATAGTATGTTTGTGTAATATGCATTATGTAAGCAGTATGTTTTAAACATAAAATGTTCTAGGTCACCCAATGTATGTCTCATTATAGGAAATAAATCAATAAACACATTTACATAGTTTCCTTCAAAAGTCAAAGATGTCTTGTGTCTTATTTTTAGCAAAAGCTGTTGAATTTGAATATTATGCAAATCGGAAAACCCTCCCACACAAATCATTTTTCCGGAAGAAAAGATTGTCTGTAAGACAAAGTTGCTGTGATTCTTGTTTTGTATTCCTTAAACTGTTCCCCCAAAATTAAT
>NC_133366.1:50891012-50920067 GCF_049309525.1 Garra rufa | reverse complement strand
ATCAAAAAGACATTTTCTAAAGACAGTCTTTCTTCAGAAATACAGTGATATAAAAACACCCACGCCTGGGTTTGATTTTTAAACGTGTATTACGTTTATTCAACGAAGTCTATTAACAGATTAATTAATTAGTCTATTAATTCCAATTTCCAATTGGAAAATCAGTCGGTTTTTATATCGTGGCAGGTCGCCACAAATAAATAAATGTTTGGGAAACACATACCACAGCACAATAACCTGAGACCAACTTCACTACTCATTATTAGCTGTGTTTGTAGCCCGCGACACGAACCAGACAGATAAACAAACACAGACCGGAAGTTAACTTAGGTCCAGGCGCGTGCGCCCGATGAAACCATCTATATGTGTGTGTGCGTGCGTGCGTGCGTGCGTGTGTTTTATACAATAAAAAATAAGTTTAAAGCAAAAAGCTCAAGTTAAGTTCAAGCGAAATTGAATTAAATGTAAAACATTGAAGTATATATATTTTTTCTTAATATAATTTTAATTGTATAGTTTTATTTATTTATTTATTTTTGTTTTAAAATGTGTTAACACTTTAAAATAAGGTTTTGTTAGTTAGTGTTTGGTAATCCTTTAACTAACATTCACCAAAAATGTCATTAACTAAGATTAATAAATGCTTCAGAAGTATTTTTCATTGTTAGTTGGTGTTAGCTAGGTAACTGATATAACTTTAATGTAAAGTGTTACTAATGTTTTCCACACTTTTTCAGCAAATTACACAAAAAAAAAATATTGCAAAAAATATTTTCGCTCAGAAATTGCTAATAAATATTACAAATAATTACAAAGCAACTGCAAAAATCCTTGAATTAAACAAGAAATTTTGAAATAAAGAGAGAAATAAAATGTAAAGCCTACTCCAGTAATCTTTGTTTTATTTACATTTTATTTACATTTACTTTGAAATATAATTTTTTACAATGTACCAAAAGTAGAATTTGAAACTGTCCTTAAATTAGTAAGTAGAATAAAATGAAAACAACACAGGTGAGTCAATAGTTAGCTAAAATTATAAAATTAACATTGAGATCTCTCACATTTTATTGCAAAATGTAAGCATACTGAGACTGCTGAGATAGAGGAGATTACTGTGATCTTTCTCTATAGAAACATCGGAGAAGCAAGTGACTTTAGCAAATGTATCCATTCAGTTTCATTGCCATTTAGGAGTAAAAACTGAGATACTGAGAGCTTTCATTTTCTCTCTTACAGGAAGACATGACGTTGCATGAGGCATATATGCACTACAAAGTGCTTTTTTAAATAAGTAAAACACACCACAAAGACATAAGATTGTATTTTTTAATTTTTCATTTTATGGAAGTCCACATTGTTAGAGAAAGAGAGGACAAAAACCTACAGGAAATTTAAACCAATTTATAAAGTTTTTAATTCAGCATTGATGGCAAAGAAACGAAGAGACGTAGAAATGTCATGCATCAGTCTCTAAGCATAATGCATTCACAGCAAACTGTCTTTTTGTCTCTCTGTGTGGTTAAACTGTTGCACTGAGCCGTCCTGCTGTTTTATTTCATTTTGAGTGGATATGACAAAGTGTGGCGTGTTTGTAGCTGAATGTAGTCGCTGTGTGTCACCGCTGATTGCCGTCTAACAAAGCAAAACGGCCGGCCGGCGTTCCTGTTTACCTTTGTTATCCGTCCGGTCTTCAATCACGCGCTACCTTTTCATTGTTTAGAAAGTGTCAACATAAGTACCTCAGCGACAAACCTCACACAGACTGTGATTACATCGATGAGGAATAGTTTTTTACTGCAACCGTTGCTGTGTTAAAAAAAAAAAAAAAAGAAGAAAGACTTTCTTACAAGTGGTGTTGCTAAGCAAGTGTCACTATTACTATTACTCCTGAAGAAGCCTATTTTCAACACATAAGAAATGATGCTTTAGTTATAGCCTACTGAATCAAAATGAGGATATCGTAATAAATGTCAATCAAAAGAGTTTAATAAACAGGGAACACAGAACTGAGGAAACTGATTACTGAGGGATTAATTAAAAACCAAAGAAACTAACTAGGGACAGTGAACACAAGCAGAAGAGCACTGAAAACAAAACCAAAACAGAACATAACCCTGATAATAACATCATACTTATGACTTCGAATAATTGCATAAATTGTCTTATAATTATTAGCATGTCAATACTAATATACTTGCAGTTGTATACTTATACTTAGTATGTTACTCATAAATTTGACTTACGTAACTAATGTCATCATTTTAAACTTGCTTCATACAGTAATTATGACTTTTGTATGTCATAATTATAGCTTTTTACCCTAAAATTATAAATTGTCATCATTTTGACTTGTCTCAGACAGTACTCCAATTTTATGCCATAATTATCTCATAATTACAACTTATGTCATCATTTTTACTTGTTTTCATAGAGTAATTATGACTTTTGTATGTCATAATTATGGATTTTTATCTCATAATTATAACTTTTGTCATTTTGATTCATATTATACAATAATTTGCCATAATTATGACCTTTTTATCTCATAATTATGTTTTTTAATCTAATACATTTGACTTTCATAATTGTGACTTAATAATATATCATAATTTCGACGGTATATTCATAATTTTAACTTATCTCATACAGTAATTATTATTTTGCATGTCATAATTATAGATTTTATATCATAATTACAACGTATGTCATCATTTTGACTTGTCTCATATAGTACTTAAGTTTTATGCCATAATTATGACCTTTTTATCTCATAATTATGACTTTTTAAACTCATTAATTTGACTTCCATAAGTGTGACTTTATATCTCATCGTTTTGACTTGGTGTGTTTATAATTTTAATTTATCTCATACAGTAATTCAGTTATATGCCATAATTATGGCTTTTTATCTCATAATTTCAACTTTAAGAATTAGATTTAATATCTCATAATTTTGATTTGCTATTATCATAATTTTAACTTATCTCATACAATAATTATGATTTTGTATGTCATAATTATGTTTTTTTATCTAATAACTTTTGTTAATTTGACTTGTCTCATACAGTAATTCAGTTTTGTTCCACAATTATGACTTTTTATCTCATAAATTTGACTTTATGAGACAATAATTGTGACTTAATATCTCAGAAATTTGATTTGGTATGTTCATAATTTTGACTTATCTCATACAGTAATTATGATTTTATATGTCATAATTATGGATTTTTATCTCATAATTATAAATTGTCATCATTTTGACTAGAATTAGGACTTTTTATCTCATAAATATGACTTCATATGTCATAATTGTGACATCTCATACAGTAATTATGAATTTATATGTCTTAATTATGACTTTCTATCTCATAATTCAGACTTTTTATCTCATAAATTTGATGTTCATAATTTTGACAATATCTCATAATTTTGACTTGGTGTATTGATCATTTTAACTTCTCATTCAGTAATTATGATTTTGAATGTCATAATTATGGCTTTTTATCTCATAATTTATAACATATGTCATCATTCCGACATGTATCATACAGTAATTCAGTTTTATGCCATAATTATGAACTTTTTATCTCATTATTATGACTTAGTATGTCATAATTCTGACTTATTCAGTAACTATGATTTCATGTCTCATACATTTGACTTGTTGGCATAATTATCTTAGAATTTTGACTTTTTATCTCATAAATATGACTTATGTCATAATTTTGACTTACCTCATACAATTATTTTTATGTCACTGTGGCTTTTTATCTCATAATTACAACTTATGTCATCATTTTGACTTGTCTCATACAGTAATTCAGTTTTATGCCATAATTATGACCTTTTTATCTCATAAGTATGACTTATAAAATTTGTTGGCATATTTATGACTTTTACCTTAAAATTTTGACCTTTTATCTCATACATATGACTTTTCTCATACAGTAATTGTGAATTTGTTTGTCATAATTTTGACTTCTCATAATAATGTATTTTTAAATTAGACATAAATCATAAATTAGACACAAATTATGCCTTATTATTTTATAAATGTATCTAATTTTACTTAATATGACTGCCATAATTAAGACTGAGTATGTCATGATTTCAACTTCTCATAATTACAATGTTCTTTTTAATTTCATAATTGATAAATGTCATTATTTTGACCTTTTGACTTTATCTCATAAGTACGACCTGTACGCCATAATTCAGACTTTTTAGCTCATAATTTCAACACTTTAATCACATAACTGTGACATTTTATGTCATAAATATCATTTAACAAGACATGTTTTTTCTCACGCAGTAGAAATAGGCTTAACTTGAGACAGTACCTGGCAACCACTCATAACACCCTAGCAACCACCATCAAAACAAAGTTTTGTACAACCAAGAAACATTCAAACTTTCATGAGAAGATGTAAAAATCTAGTTTCCTCTGTAAAATGTGTGCCAGGCTGATTGATGATGTGAATAGATCAACATGGCATCCTGTCCTCAAAATGTGTCTTGCGACTTTCCATTTTAGCAGAGCACACCAGAATTCAATTTGTCCAGTGCATGGAAAAATTGTACTACACTCAGATTCAAGCCAAAGGCCTGAGGTTATAGTCTCATGTCATCTTCTGAAAAACTTCCCATCAACATGTGAGAAAGAACCTGATGAACATTTGATTGCCTCCGGCAGAATCTATAGTTTCACCCTTGTCCAGAAAAATGGCTTTTATATGAACACAAATTAATAAGAGATTGCTTAAAATGAAAATATGAAACTGGTGGAGCATCTGTCTTGCTATTGATTTGTGTCAGCCGATTCTGGCTAATGCGACCCACGAGAAGCCGCCTGCCTCTAAAACGTATTACCTGCCTTAACGTTCAACCTCGCTAACTGCACGATCCACCATTATTCATAGCCGGCAGGGAAAACAAGATTGAAAACATAGTTAAAAGCATGACTTTTTGGACAACTTTAAGATATTACTTTATTAATTTCATGTCACATGCAACAATTTACAATCACTTGGTTATAATTCACTACTGCATGACATTCTGATCACAGTTTAGGAAGCCATGCACACTAGATGACTGAAACTTGAAACTTAAAAAAGATTTTAAGTGAGCAGTAACAACATGGAGAGAGTTAAAGCAGCAGTTCACCCCAAAATAAAAACTTGCTAAAAAACTATCACCCTCTTCCAAGATTTTTTATCAGCTGTTTGGACTTTCATTCTGACAGGATGCTTCATTCAGAAAACAAACTCATCTACAATGGCCTGAGGGTACATTTTCAGGAAATGTAATTTTTTTTATGTAAATTGTTACTTTAAGTTGTGTTCGGATCCTTGTCACACTTGTGGTGTTCTTGGTCAAAAATGACCGGACTCCAAACAGCTGCTTATAAATCTCTCATTATGCTAGATTATCACCAAATATTGGATTTAATCTTTTTGTCAACTTGTTTTCTTTTATTTAGGGCTGGTTTTGTGTTTCGATTTACATTTGATTAATCGTGGGCCTCATTTATTTACGAGTATGTATCTTTTTTTATGAATAATTTTCACAATGTTAAACCAAAAATTATAAACATTTGCACTGTTTCTCACACTAGTGTGATTTAATGTTTAATCATTAAATTTGCTTTTAAATGCTTTTATTTTGTACAAAATTGCAAAAAGTCACACTTGTGGTATTCCCGGTCAAATATGACCCGACTCCAAACAATTGCTTATAAATCTCTCATTATGCTAGATTTTCAACAAATATTGGATTTAATCTTTTTGTCAGCTTGTTTTCTTTGTTTTTTGACTGGTTTTGTGATTCTATTTACATCTGATTAATCATAGGCCTCATTCATATGAGAGTAGGTACTTCATTTTTTGAATGAAAAAAGCATTTTTTATGAATAATTTTCACAATATCGATTTGACCAGAGGGTTAAACAGCTAATTATATATGCACATTCTTGTGCTGTGATTGGCTGGATTGGATGTTCATGCTCCTTCCAACCTCTTTGCACTCCATTCAGCTAATCCATTGTGCTTTAAAATTCATTGTGCAACATTATTACCACAAAGGTTCTTTATAAGCTATTAAACGTAATTTTTCTCTAATGGTTTGGTTAAATATGTGGTAATATTTTCACCCTCATCCCAACCTTTTTATGGCAAACTTTGCATCTCAAATCCCTATAATGTACGACACTTTAATTGTTAACAAAGGCTTCAAGACTTGACGTAATTGGATTTTTTTCAGAGGGCTTTAATGTAGTGCGTTTGCAGAGCTTCATTTGAGTAATTGCACATGACCTGACTGTCCTCTTTCCAGTAATCCGGTATTGAGCCGTGGGATCAGACGTCAGTGTGTAATGTAGACATCCTTGGCTCCGGATTCACCCCTCTGTGATGCCGTGGCTAAGACTGTAAGTAGCTCGAGTATAACGGGTTTAACCATCAAACCACTCGTTACCGTAGATAATGTAGAAGCATAAAACATTATATTATGCAGTAAAGACCAGTAATTGAATCTGCGAAAAATTTAAATTAATGCAGCTTTTGTGTGTGTGTGTGTGTGTGTGTGTGTGTGTGTGTGTGTGTGTGTGTGTGTGTATATATATATAAAGAGTTTGTTTGCAAAAACAGATAACTCCATTTTTAACAATTTTAAAAAAAATAGTTTTTTCATTATGCGTTCCAATTAACCTCAAACAAACTGCACATAATAAAAAAACATGATTTTTCAATGTTTTATCTGTTTTCGCAAATAAACTCTTCATGAAAATCTAGCGAAATTTATATATTTAAATATTTTTAACTTTTAAATTTGCAAATTTTTTGCCATTTTAATGACTCATACCATAACATCTGAATTTAGTGGTCTCGTTCAAGACATGTGAAGTCATTCAAAGCCATTGTTTAAAATGACAATAAATCTGTGTTGGTTTTTATAAAACACCAACTATATTAAGTGATTTACATTGTTTTACTATAGTGTTGAAGTTGGATGGTTGCAATGGCTTTGATATTGTGTGGTATTGTGTTTTTGTATGTTTTTTTCATTTTTTTTTTCAGATTTTTTCACATATTTTTAAATATCATCTAAAATATTTTTTGCTTAATTTTGCCTTATTTTTTCCCCTGTCTGCTGTCTTTGAAGAAATTAAATAGCAAGTATTTAATTTTATTATATGATTCAAGTGCCCAATATGAATTCATTACTGTGACTGACACAACGTATTTATTTTTAACGTGCAAAAATTTCAGACTCAGTTTCAGGTGCAATGACCTTTACTGTTATTTTTTTTACAGTGTACTTACTCAGAAGTGTACATTTTCCATAACCTTAGTAACAGCACTTACACTTGGCATGAAATGGAAATCTTTTCTTCCCTATGGTGAGAGAAATGGTTTCTGAAATGTAGGGCGTGATTTCATCCTTCGTCTGGAGTTTGATTGACAGTTGATTTGACCAATCATAATGCTGAATCTGCCTGACAAACAACCCAAACAAGAGAGTTAGTATTTAGTTGGTATTTATAGAGTTAGTATGGTGTATTGTCATCTTTCAGCGATTGAGGCAACATAACTGATGTTCATTCATGTTTATTTTGTGCTATAACAAGCAAGAGATTATCTGTTCACATGCTGCTTGAAATCACTGAATTTCTGAATGAATACATTGCAGCAGAGCAAAAAGGACACTGACAACGACCGACAGACAAGACAGAGCAGGTACTTTTGGTATAAAACAATGTTCTAGTGGTTCAAACATGAATCAATCTCTTCCTGCTAGTTATAGCATGAAATACACATGAATGAGTTTGAGTTTGTCAAGTTTGACTCAACTGACATTAATCTAACTTTCATGTCTGGTTTGTTTGTCAAACAAAATGGAAGATTCGGCATTATGATTGGTCAGATCACCTGTCAATCAAACTTCAGGCAAAGGGTGCTAAAAGCCTCGTCATTGGACAGTCATCAGTGTTGGGGGTAAGGCATTACAAGTAATGCAAGGTAGATAATTACTTTTTCCAAGTAACTAGTAAAGTAACACATTACTTTTTAATTGACAAGAGTTACTTTTTCAAATATGTCAATTGCTTTTCCCCCATTTATTGATTAAAAGCTCTCCTGTCCCCATGTTGAGAGAAATTGTAAGATGTTACTTAAATTATCTCACTCACAAAAAAAACAGATACAGTATTCCTCAAAATGAATTTAAACAGTGAAATTCAATGCAAACATGCAATAATTAAATATGCTAAATAAAACAAATACCCTTTATTAACCGATAACGACCTTCAATGATCATATTCAACCATACTAATAAGCAAAAATTATTCAGGATAATCTAACATTTGTTTTCCTTTTTTTTTCTTTTTTTTTTATTGCTGAAGAGTTGATACTTTTTCTTCTGCGGTCTACTGTACAGACGTGAATTCACTTTTCTTTAAGCCTGAGGCTTTTGGTGAAAAAAGGCTTTTAAATTTGCCAAAAATGTAACTTTTTGTATTAAAAACTAACAAGCGAGCCCTGCCCAGATTTAAAAAGTAACGCAAAAGTAATGTAACGCATTACGTTCCATAAAAAGTAACTAAGCAACTTAATTAGTTACTTTTTTAGGGACTAACTCAATATTGTAATGCATTATTTTTAAAAGTAACTTTCCCCAACACTGACAGTCAGCATAATCCAGCCCCTTTTTTCAAGTCTCACGAGGTGGAGGTTCATGTTTTCATGGTGACTTTAAGAAGTAACTAGGTTATTTACTATGTGACAAAATGCTGCTTTGCTGTTTCTCCTCATGTTTCTTTTTGCAAGCACCTTGTTGTGCGACTAACACCTGTTTTAAAGAGTAAATCAGCTGTACTTTTGGAGTAAGCTGTAATTCAGAACGGCTTCGCCAGCGCCGCTGCCATGTTTTTACACTAAAGACCCGGCTTTCTATTAGCTGCCGGGATGAGAAGCAGAATTAAATTGAGGTCTTTTCATGCCATTAAATACAAAAGTCAGAGTATCTTTGCAGCAGCTCACTGTCTGGCAAACGTGAATGAATATCATTTCATTACAAATCCAATAGTGCAATATTTCAGCGAATGTACTTTTAATTCCCGTCTCGTTTGCATGGATAAAATAGATGTTGACTAAGAGAGTTGAATTCTAAAATAAGCCTGCGCTAATCTTTTTTTCCAAGGAGGTGATGGAGGAAGAGGATTAGATATCCCAGCAGAGTCATTCATCAAATGTAAAAGTGCATATTGCTTTCCTCTCTAATGCATACATAGCGCCAGCGCCCTACAATACCTTCAATTTTTCTTCTCTTTCTCATCTCTGCTTTCGCCGAGTGCTCGGATGCTGGGAAGGATGCGATGAAGGATGCTCCGTGTAACTCCTAACCTCTGTCATTTGTCTCGGCCATCCGAACCCTGATCTCCCGTCTTGTGTTTTTCCTGTTTCGCCTTGACAGTGCCATTAGATACAGGGCCGAGCGCCGGGGAAGTCCTCTGATGAGGCATACGTTTTCATCAGCCTCCTGTATGTCACGGGCCTCCTGTTTTCATCACATTGCAGATGGTTTTGTCCGTATGTATGTTTGTGCTATTTCCTGATCTGTCTAATAAGTCTGATTTGCGCCGTCTCTCCAGCATATGTTCGCAAGGACATGTTTGATTCTTCAAAAACCTACAGTTCCTGTGTGTTCGTTGACTGAGCTGCAGCTTCTTCTGTTCTACAGCTTGTTGGATTAATTATCTGACATGGTGTTTTGTACTATCACAGATGGGCTTTTGAACTAAAGAAACAAGGAGTTCTTTGAAAAAATCTGACTTAGCTAGGGAGAAAAAGATAACAATTTTTACTGTAAAAAATACTGAAGTGCTGCATTTCACCGACGAGAATCTATAAAACGCATTATATGGCTGCATTATATAATAAACCCATTTAAAAACCATAATTAAGCATAACTGTGAATTCACAAACACTACGATTCAGTTAAATAAATATATGTGATACAGGTTTAATATGTGCGTCAATTGACCATATGCACGGAGCATTCAGCTCTACAGGTGTGCAATAAAATTCCCTTCAAGTATTCACTTTTCATTCATAAAGACGAAATGCAAAAAAAATGTCTTTTCTCAGAAAAGATCGCCTTTTTAAGCTAAAAATGACCCATATAACCAGAAGATGGCAGCAGAGGATCAATCATTGGCTGCAGCTGCCATTTCTGCTCCCTCGTTTTTTCAGAACGTCTTGCTTTTCATAAATAATTTCATAAATTGTAGTTTTACTGCACTTAAGTATATAGTATAGCAAGTGCAAAAAGTCATTAAAATAAATAAACAAATAAATAAACTCAGACACAAACAGCCTATAAGGGTGAATTATTTAAATGCATATGTATAGTTCACTACAAATTAAATAAGTTAAATATTAATTGTATAATAATTAAATAATGCAATCGATATGAACTTGAAATATGTAAAAGAATTTAATAACTACATCTTTTAAGCTTTGTCTTGAACTATAAAAGCTATTAAATAGCCTATATTTAACAATACGAACTTACTGCTAGTTTTGTTACTCTGAATTTAGTCTGAATCATTAAGCTCTTTTTTTTAAATCAGTTTGTCAGATGAAGTCAGATATTTTTCCGGTTATTACTGTCAGTCATAGCAATGACTCACGCATATTTAGCCGATTTACTCTGGTATTTTGTTTGTCATTCTTGAAAAGAATGACATGGAAGTTTGGTCCTCGTAGACAAACTAAACTTTACTTCGATTGTGAATGGATTATGTAGAGAAAATGAGCAAAGCACACTCCTAAAATGGCACAGTAGAGTTGACAAGAAGTGACTGAGCTGGCTTGTCTAAACAAGGAAGCTCCGTTCACAGAATGCTGTTCTACAGGATGGAACTGTCATCATTTACATGTGAAGCGTCTCAAACTTCATCTCTGCATGTTGTTGTGAGTTGGATTTATTATAATGTTCATCTAGGAACGGAACGTGTCCCATTTCATCTGATTTGTAAGGTAAATCATTTGCAAAGTTCTTTGGGCAAACTCAGGAGAAGTGCTTAATCGCGATTTTAAAATAAAAGTTTAAACCCTCACTCTGAGTTTACACATTTTGATGTCCACATATTTAAGAAATTACTGTGGCTATAGCAAATAAAATAATGAATAATAAAAATATAATAAATTATATTATTATTATTATTTTTTATTATATGTGACCCTGGACTACAAAACCAGTCATAAGGTTAAATTTTACAAAACTGAGATCTATGCATCATATGAAAGCTCAATAAATAAGCTTTCTATTGATGTATGGTTCGTTAGGATAGGACAATATTTGGCCGAGATACATCAATTTGAAATTCTGGAATCTAAGGGTGCAAAAAAATCTAAATACTGAGAAAATCACCTTTAAAGTTGTCCAAATTAAGTTCTTAACAATGCATATAACTAATCAAAAATTACATTTTGATGTATTTACAGTAGGAATTTTACAAAAAAAATTCATGGAACATGATCTTTACATAATTTCCTAATGATTTTTGGCATAAAAGAAAAATCAATAATTTTGACCCATACAAAGTATTTTTGGCTATTGCTACAAATATACCCCAGCGACTTAAGACTGGTTTTGTGGACCAGGGTCACATATTATTATTATTATTATTATTAGGGCTGGGTATTGTGACCAATTTGGCAATTCGATTCGATTCTTATTTTTATGGTTTCGATTCGATTCGATTTCGATTTCGATTTCGATTCGATTCGATTCGATATCGATTAGCTATCAATATTTCATTTAAAATGTTAGTTTTGCAGACATGTGATCCATATTTTGATATAAATGCTGGTAACTGAAACTCTCCTACTTAAGTTTATTACTGAAATACACATCTACATTAATAATAGGGTGCACACAGTTGTTTATTTTAAACAACTTTTATTTTAAATGAACACTGTAACAAGAAGTCATAAATATGTGCATCCATTGTACACCATGTAAACAAACTGCAAAATGCACATTACTGTAAAAAAAAATAAAAAGACTGTAAATGTGCAAAAGTGAAATTTATTAAGAACTTCAAACATGTTTAAGAAATAAAACTTTTTTTCTAAATTCAAAACACTCAAAACAGGCCCATCATAAAGCCTTTGTCTGCTTATACAAAACATTCTAACTGTCCATAAAACTAACAGTTCTTAACTACAGCCTAATATTTTTTCTGCAAAAAAAAGCAGCTGATCAACATGTTCTGATCTGGTCTAAAGCAGCTCCTTTGTGCTGTGATTAGATCACCAGCGGTTGAGAAAACTCTCTCAGCAGGAACACTAGTGACACCTTCAGGACGAGAGGTGAATATTCATATCCTCTTACGTGAAGCACGTGCATTAAGAATCGATTCGGGGATTTCCCGAATCGATATCGTTGCGTTCAACTGAAGATCGATTAAAATCGGAGAATCGATATTTTTTACCCAGCCCTAATTATTATTATTATTATTAATTAAAATAATATGTGTAGACTATATAAACTACATAGGTGTCTATCTACAGCCAAATAATCACAAAGGACAGAAACAAAGTCACCCAATATAAGCCTTCAGTGCTTTAATAATGAAACCTGAATGAATATTTAACAACTTTCAAATGTTTTCCAGTGGCAAAAGTAAGCTTTATAAAGTCCTCTTGTTTTTATACCAATTTGTGAAGCTTTATGAACTTTATAAAATTGTTCAGAGAAGGTCTGCCGCCGTAATTGACTTGTAATTTTACAATGTCGGCCCGTACGTTCTGATAACAGTTTATTAAACGAATTATTCGGACAGTCGTCTCATTAAAAAAAAAATTCCTCAGTAATTTTTCTCCCATTTTCTCCATTATCATTTTCTTCTTTGTGCGTACGCATCTCGGCCTAATTCACTTCTGTAGGGGGAAATTAAATGTGCTTCTGGTTGATTACATTTGGGTGGCGAAATTCCCTCAAGCTCCGTGCAAAAACGGCACCTTGAGGAATCCGATCCGTAACGACACCGCCGACATATTGCTTCAAATAAAGGGCCAAGTTCTGAATTGTCATTCTTTCAAGGCGGCTTGCACCTATTCAGCCTAATTTAATTGAGATTTGCTTCGGCTGAATAGGACGACAGCCGGCGCTCTGTTGGAGAATATTCCCAGGTCTATATTAATACCTTCACGCTGTGCATGTGTGACAGTGATTGAAGTGTTGTGAAATGCAGGTAAAGAACGATTCATTATCTTGTCTCTTTAAATACGTTCAGGTTTATCAGAACTATTTGTAGTTTGGCTTGGAGTGGAGGGACTTTGACTGAATCCTTGCAGTCGCTTCAGCGATCTCCGCTGACGGACAACAGGCCATTATGAGTGCGTTTGAGGGTTTGCGTTTGGCATGAACGCACAGAACTGCAGTGACTCAAGAGCTTTTGTGGTAATCATATGTTTTGCCAATCCTCAACGCAAAGGATGCTTCTAAAGGCATTCCACTTTGTAAAAATGTTATGTCCTTCAGATCTGGCATGCTTGATTTATTTCCAATCTTGGATTTTGTTCTCTAGAAGTCGTCCTGACCGTAATAGAGTGGTGTTTTAAGTTCGGGGGGAACGGATACAAACACAGTTTTTTCATGCATCGGTCAGTTTTGAGATTCTTGAAGTTTTGGACTTTTACAAAGCGTTGTTTCAAACTAGTGGAAAGAAAACAGAGAAAAATACACTTGTAAGTGTTGCTTTTGTCGGGCTTTATCTATTTGAGTTACAGTAAGTATCTTTAAAGGCTAAAACTTTTTTCAAAAGAGGTCAAAAGTTTACATACACCTTGCAGAGTCTGCTAAATTATACCAAAATAAGAGGGATCATACAAAATGCAAGTTGTTGTTTTTTTCGTACTGACCTGAATAAGATATTTACATAAAATATGATTGCATATAGTCCACAAGAGAAAATAAATGACACTTTAAAAGTTTCTATATGCTTGATTCCTAATATTTTGTTGTTACCTGAATGATTCACAGCTGCGTTTTTTTGTTTTGTCTTGTTTAGTTATAGTTAAACATTTTTGTGTGAACCCTTTGAACCATTTCCAGCAATGATTGTATGATTTTGAGATTCATCTTTTCACACTGAGGGCAACTGAGGGACTCATATGCAACTATTACAGAAGGTCCAAACGCTCACTGATGCTCCAGAAGGAAAAAACATGCATTAAGAGCCGGGGGTGAAAACTTTTGAACAGAATGAAGATGTGTACGTTTCTTATTTTGCCTAAATATCTTCTTTTTTTTTTTCATTTAGTACTGCCCTTCAGAAGCTACAGAAGATACCTTGTTTCCCAGAAGACAAAATAAGTTAAACTTACCCTGATCTTTAAATTGAAAAGTTTTCACCCTGGCCCTTAATGCATGCAACATTGTTATTGTGAAACATCTTATTCAGCTCACTATAAAAAAAAAAAAAAATACCATGCATTTTGTATGATCCCTCTTATTTTGGTAAAATAATTAATACTTTACAGATTCTGCTAGGTGTTTGTTTGTTTGTTTGTTTGTTTGTTTGTTTGTTTGTTTGTTTGTTTGTTTGTTTGTTTGTTTGTTTGTAGGCTTGCGTAGTTTCCTGTGAAACCGTTGAGCTTGGTTTTGTTGGTGCTAGTTGAGTTCACACAGACTTACTGTTCACATCTACTAGACATGTTTAGCATCTTGGATGTAAATATAAAATGAAGTGACAGCTCATGTGGGCTGCACTGTAGGTATTTATAAAAAGTGAGATGTGTTTTTGTACGCTTCATATGGCAAGAAAATGATGCTTTAATGAGTTATTAATAAGGAGTCATTAGTACAGTATGTGTACTTCAACAGAATGTGTGCTGTATATATATATATATATATATATATATATATATATATATATATATACACACTTGAAAAAATACTTTCTCAAACTATTTTTCATCTTTGTTAAACCATTTAACACATGTAATGTCCTGTAATGTGTTCTTTATGCATTTTGGTGTAATGTGATGTTGTGAACTTTTAATTGTGTTTAATCACTGCAAAAATGTTTTCCTTTTTGTTTTTGTTTTTTGTTTTTTGTCTTTTTCCAGCCAAGATATCAAAAAAGTATTAAATCAAGAATGATTTTATAGACATGTAAAAATTATTGTCTTGTCTTCAGAAAAAAAAAAAAAGTCAAAATTAAGTGAGTTTTTGTTAGAAACAAGCAAAATAATCTGCCAATGTGGTAAGCAAAATAATCTTGTTTTCTGTTTGAAATAATATTATTTTGTTTATCCCATTGGCAGATTATTTAGCTTGTTCTAAGCAAAAACACATACTTTTCTTTTCCTGAAAACAAAATAATACTTTTTACTCCTCCTTGATTTAAGATTTTTTAGATACTGTATCTTTGCTTGAAACAAGACAAGAAAATCAAAGTAAGATTTTTTTTTTTTTTTTTTTTTTTTTTTTTTTTTGCAGTGATGGTAATGAAATTAATTAAAGTATTAACAAATATGTTTTTTGTTAGCTTGTTTTCTTTCAGTAAGTACAGGTTTTGTTTTTCTTTGTTTGTTCAGGTTTTGAGCTTATTCATTTTGCCAAAATTATTCACAAATAATGTTTTTTAAACCTAAAAACTGAATATTGCCAAAACTATCTACAAACATTTTAACTAAAAAAAAAACCTGAATATTGCCAAAATTATCTACAAATATTTTTAACTCAGAAACTGATAATTGCCATATTTTTAACTCAAAAATATTAAATATTGTCTACAAATATTTAGATAAAAAATGAATAATGTCCAAATTATCTGCAAATATTTTAACTCAAAAACTAAATATTGCCCAAAATTATCTACAAATATTTCTAAATTAAGAAAATATCTACAAATATTTTAACTAAAAAAAAAACTGAATATTGTCAAAATTATCTATAAATATTTTAACTCAAAAACTAAATATTGCCAAAATTTCACAAATATTTTTAACTCAAAAACTGAATATTGCCAAAATTATCTACAAATATTTTTAACTCAGAAACTGAAAATTGCCATTTTTTTTAACTCAAAAATATTAAATATTGCCTACAAATTTTTTTGTAAAAAATTGAATATTGCCAAAATGGTCTACAAATATTTTAGATAAAAAAATTAATATTGTCAAAATTATCTGCAAATATTTTAACTCAAACTAAATATTGCCCAAAATTATCTACAAATATTTCTAAATTAAGAAAAACTGAATATTGTCAAAATTTCTGCAAATATTTTAATTCAAAAACTAAATATTGCCAAAATTATCTACAAATATTTTAACTAAAAAAACTGAATATTGTCAAAATTATCTATAAGTATTTTACCTCAAAAACTAAATATTGTCAAAATGATCTACAAATATTTTTTAATAAACAAAATATTGCCAAAATAATCTATACATATTTTAACAAAAAAACTAAATATTGTCAAAGTTATTTATAGATATTTTTTAGACAAGTAAAAATTAGTCTTTTTTTTAGAAGAAAACAAGCTAAATAATCTTGTTTTCTATTTGAAATAAGATTATTGTGTTTCCCCCATTGGAAGATTATTTGTTCAAAAACACTTCATTTTGACATTTTTTTCTGAAACAAAACAATACTTTTTACCCCTCCTTGATTTAAGAATTTTAGATATCTTGGCTGGAAACAAGACAAAAACATAAAAAATGGTAATGAAATTTCTGCTGTTTTCTCCTTTGGAACCAAATGAACATTTTTGGAAAAACTCAACTGTTCTCAAAAATGCTTGGTGTCATAATTAGTTTGGGGTAAATAAAAAAAACACACACACACAAATAACCCAAGAATAAACCATATATATTTGTATACAACTGATAGGGCCTATTGATTCTTCAATAAACACAAAGTTTATTGGTTGAAAGCAATTGAATTGGAAAATGTGTGAAAACAGCCGTAAACACCTCATTAACTGAACCTTATTTAACTTTGTGAATCCTGCTGTTGTTTACCTGGAGAAATCAATGCATTTGGATGCAATTAAAAGGGGCATGAATTGCATTTCAAGTTTTGTTTTGCTTTCTGAGGTGCCGTTATAGTATAGTATTAGTAGAATATGTACATCAAAACAGTCATCATTTAGAAATAGAAGGCCATCTTGTACTCACTTTTAAATGGGTGTGCTCTCTTCTGTGATTGGGTAGCATTTTTGCATATGAAATAAGAGTGCATTAGTGCCCGCCCACTTTTTAAGCAGCACGTATTTTTTCAAAAAGTATTTAGTTTGTTAAAGCATTATAAGCCATGAACCAAACCAGCCAACAAAGAGGAGAATTACAATACTACAAACTTTAATTTGAAGCAAAAAAGCATCTGAAAATTGGACAAAAGGACAAAGACATTGTAATGGCTTTAGTGAGAGAAAGAACTACAATCCCATGAAGCATTGTGAAGGACATAATCGAATTAAAAACAATGGTGAAATATTAAACTATTCATTTTAATTTGTTGTTTACTTCATTGGCAGAACTTCATTTGAGTGGGCGAAGCTTTCCTCTATGCAACTCTCTGATTGAGGAACAGCATCATGGGTAATGCACAGCATCATGGGTAATGCAGTTCTCACCACAAATTCTGCCACTGTTGTGGTTTTAGCGGATAATTTGGCTATTTTGAAAATACAGTCGTAGGAAAAATTACGCATTATTTGCATCACACTTTGAACTTTATAGTAAAATGTGCATCTCAAAATAATACTATACTATTGTTTGTATGGAATATCATTCAACCCAAATGTTTTTTTTTTTTAATAATTGTTAATTGTTATATATAATTATATTAATTTGTAAAAGATTGAGTAAATTGTTAAAGTTTTTTAGACGGAATTTGTCATGATAAATTTGTATAAATCATACAAAATAAATCATAAAACACAAAATAAATGAAAATGGAAAACACAAAATCTAGGGAAAAATAAAGTGAATTTTATGGGGTTCTAAAATAAAAGTTGGCTTGAAAGAATTTATGGAAAAAGAAAAAATTATAATAAAATTATAAATAATAAAAATATAATAAATATTATTATTAATTAATTAATTAAAATAGTATAATTTAGAATGTATTGTTATTTGCTATTTTATTATTTAAAATTAAATATGTAATTTAAACTAGAATTGATATAAAACTGTATACATTATGTATATAATAGTCTATGTATATAATATTAGCATTCAATTTATTATGTCAATATAATGTATTGTAATTTTTTTTCTATTAAAATTTTCCATACAATGAAAAATCTATTCTTACACCTAATTTAGCAAAAACCTTTATGCTGGTAATTTTATTTAATTAATTTATTTTAATTAATTTTTTTAGCTGCATATATATTTATTATTTAATATATAATCTAGAATTAATATAAAACTATAGTGTATATAATATTTAAAATGTAAATATCATTTAAGTATTATTATTATTGTACATATTAAATATTGGTTTTGCTACCATTAATTATTTTTTAGATAAACCCCAGCTGCTTAAACCACCAAAAATATTTAATATTTAAAATGTACTTTATATTTAAATTATAATTACATTGAATTATTATTTAAATATTAGTATTATTACTGATAATATTATCTAATTAATTTATATTTATTTATTATTTATTAATTACATTAACTTTTCATTTAATTCTATTAATTTTTTCCAATATGCAACATAGTATTATTATTATGCAAATGCAAAGCTACATGAATGTATCATTTAATACAACAGAGATTTTTTTGTGCCTTGCTTTGCAAACAAAGCATTTAGAACTACACATACTGCATAAAAGGTTGTAGCGGGCCCTTCAAGACTAATATGATCCTGTCACAGTGACACTGCTGTCATATCTGCTGAATTATAAATCATATCTGTACATTAGCACCTGTAGAATTCCTCCCATGCATCAAGCACTAGCAAAGCCATTCATTATTTCCAGCAAAGAAACTCTCCCTCCAGCTCTCTTTCTCTGTCCTTTACAAACCAACTAGCAATTTCCTGAAGCATGCACACAGCCGTATACCGTATGCAATGGCACCCAGGAAGCTCATTGCATTTCATAATCTCCTCTCAAGTTGTCTGCTAGTTCAATCATTTATCTACTCAGCGGCGTCTGAGCCGTTTATTCCCCCATCTTATGCCGTCGGTCCCGGTGGAAAGGCAGGGAGGATAGTATAGTGACACCGAGAGAATCAAAGATCTCACCGGGGATCAGTCTCGCTAACTGAGTCTTAACCGCTCTCGCTGCCGGCGGGATTCTGCAGGTGAGGAGCCTAATCTAATCCAGTCGAGTTCGCTTTCCCCCTCGAGGCAGAAAAAATGTTGGTATTACAGTGGCTTTATATATGATTGTGTCTTAACAGAAGTGAACTGCAGTTTTTTATTGCTTGCTTCGGGATGAAAGCGATTCAGTCGTACTGTGTTGACTGAGTCTTCCGTCTTTCTCAGATGTCTTTGATTGTGAGTCTTGAGTGTGATATTTCAGTAACTTAAAGGGAGAGCAACTAGCCAACCAATTAAACTACTGGTTTGGCTTCTATGCACCCACTTAAACCTGCAAAAACCCTTGGGTTGGTTAGTATATATATATAAACGAATTATTAAAAAAAGAAAGAAATTAAAGTCAATGGAATTAAAGCTACAAAAACTCTTAGAATGGTTATTAAAACAATAATAATAAAAGAATAAAAATAAAAATATAATAAATATTATTAATATTATTATTAATTAAAATGATAAATTGTAGCATTAATTATTATTTTATTATTTAATATAAAATATATCATTTCAACTAGAATATAAAACCATGTACAATATGTATATAATAGTCAAAATTTTCATATCATTTAAATATTATAATTATATTAGTACTTTTTTAAAGGGAATTAAAGTCAATTAAATTAAAGCTGCGAAAACTCTTAAGATGGTTATTTAAATAATAATAATAAAATAATGAATAATAAAAATATAATAAATATAATTATGATTATTATTGTTATTAATTAAAATAATATAATTTAGCATATATTATTATTTTATTATTTAATATGAAATAAATAATTTAAACTAGAAATAATATAAAACTGTATACATTACGTATATAATGTTCAACATTTTATATCATTTAAATATTGTAATTATATTAGTATTTATTAAAAAAAGGAAATTAAAGTCAATTAAATTAAAGCTGCAAAAACTCTTAGGATGGTTATAAAATAATAATAATACAAATAAAAATAATAATTATTATTATTATTATAAATTAAAATAATATAATTTAGCATTTATTATTATTTAATATAAAATATATAATTTAAACTAAAATTTATATACATATACATTATGTATAATAATATTCAAAATTTTTAGATAATTTAAATAGTATAAATATATTAGTATTAGGGAATTAGAATAAGGGAATTAATAAATTAAAGCTGCAACAACTTATTTTATTTTAATATTATAATGTTTATATTATTATAATATCTTAATAATATTATATAATATTATAATTTTTATTTTGATTAATTTTTTGCTAGCATATATTTTCGTCATTTAATGTATAAAGTAGAATTAATATAAAGCTATAATGTGTATAATATTTAAAATTTAAATATAACTATATTATTTATATATTAATAAATGTTCCATTAAAATGTTCCATACAATAAGAAATCCATTCTTACAATCCATTTTTATTGTATTAATTTATTAAATATAATTTACACATTATTATTATTATTATTATTATTATTATTATTATTATTATTATTATTACTATTATTTATTTTCTTTTATTTATTTATTTATTTATTTATTTATTTTTTAAACCCCAGGTATCCTTTTCTGGGAGACACCCGCTTAAACCATTATATTATACATTATATTTTATATTTTATACATTATATGTTTATTTGTATTTATTTGTATTTTTTACCTCTGTATTTAATGTTACTTTTTGTATTTAATGTATGCACCATGGGTCTGAGAGTAACGCAGTTTCAATTCTCTGTATGTCCTGTACATGTGGCAGGAATGATGATAATGTAATGACTTACATTATATTTGCCTTATATTTAAATCATATTTACATTTAATTATTATTTAAATGTTGTTTTTATTACTAATAACACTATTTAATATTTTTTTAAATTTTAATTTATATTGTATTACTCAAATTATATTAACTTAAATTATATGAACTTGAATTGTATTCTTATTATTATTATTTTATTGGACATAGTATATAGCAGAGTACTGCGGTATTACCTCTATCTGCGTTCTTACTTTATTGTGTGTTGCTTTGATCACAAAGCATCTGCCGTGCAATTGAATGCAAATGTAAATATTGCTTTAAATACATCTCATCTGTAGATATGTCTGATAGATAATTAAGAGACAGACACAGAGCTGTAGCTCTATAATTACAGGGTCATTGTCCTCTGAAGGGCAGAAGACAGATGTAATTGAGTGCTTTCTGAAGCTGAGGTTCCTGACAGGTGGATACGAATCATCTGGACCGACTGAAGCTAATTACATCTAATTACCCACAAGCGCACCTTTTTATTTCTATTTCAGTCTCCAACTATCAGCTCTCAGAGTAAGAGATTCTTAAGAAGTTGTGCGTGCTGCGTGCGAGCGATAAATTTCTCGACTTTGTCTTTCCCCCGTTCTTTACTTATTGATCGACATAAGCTTCAGAAAGGCACCATGGCTGTTAGAGGCTTTCAATCATTTAGCGTGATTAAAGTCTCCGCGCACTTTCCTCACGGTGTGAATTTCTCACAGTGCTGTGAATAAAGCAGATGATTTCTGCAGTATGCATTAGGCCTCGCTTTCAACTTCAGCCCATCTTCTGTTGCTGTTTCACTCTCTGTAATCCACAGCGAACGGTGAAATAATTTGTGAGCAGTGCAATAGCGTTTGCTCCGATAAGTGACTTTGGTTTAGTCTGTGTTAACTGAAAGCTGTTTGCAATTACTCAAACTAATGAATGATGAAGAATTCACTGACATGCTGTTTTGTGCTTCAAATGGTGTGGCACTAATTCTTTCTTGTACTAATAATCATGAACACTTTTTCAGTGCTTTTCAATCACAGGCCTGCAGGTGAATATCTTTATTTCAGCAGCAAATGTATTCAGTTTTTTATCATTTGCATTTGAAATGTCACATTAACACATACTCTGAAGTGCAACCTTTATGACTAGAGAACACACTTGAATTGAACACATTTTTGGAAGATAGAGAAGCATAATGAAGCATAATCAAAGCATTTTTTTAAATATAAAAAAAATATATATTTTTGTATTCATATAATTCCATTGTACTTTGATATATATATATATATATATATATATATATATATATATATATATATTATAGTATTGAAAGATTATGCCAAGAATGCTGTTACATGTCCAAAAAAAATTATATATATTATATTAAAAACATTATATAGTGATGCAAAAATATTATTCATAATATTTCTAAAGTATAATAATTATAGATTCCATGTTAATACTTTTAATATAATCCTAATAATAATATAAATAGTATTATTATTTATTAATAAATATTTTGTTGCTTGTTTAAGCAGGTCTTGCATAATACAAGAATACAAGAAAACGTACTCGGTTACTTTCGTAACCTCGGTTCCCTGAGATACGGGAACGAGTACTGCGTCGTAAGACGCTTATGGGAAAAGCTCCTTTTCTCCTGAGACTGAAGCATTTCAATAACGCAGTGTAACTGCACGGCCATTGGTTCGTGCAGTGTTAAAGAAACGAACCAATGGCTCGGCAGCGGAGATGCACACACCTATGGCGATGATTCGCGCCCGATCGCGCCAAAAGGGGCGGAGCATCTGGCTATATAAGCGAGCATTTCGCCATAGGGAACTCAGGTACTTCGACTGAAGCGACGACTGAGTCGTGCAGCTACCTAGCACGGCCAGCAACGCAGTACTCGTTCCCGTATCTCAGGGAACCGAGGTTACGAAAGTAACCGAGTACGTTCCCTTTCGATACTTTCACTCGTACTGCGTCGTAAGACGCTTATGGGGAACCAGTACAATCCCGCCGTGCTAAGGTAGAGGAACGACTGACATGACCCTAGCACTAAAGGGCCAGTAGGGGCCAATTTGTTCGATCAGACAACCTGATAAACATACGTTCCAAGGAATAAGTGCAACTTGGAGCTCAAAGAGGCCAAGGTGCACTATATATATAACATACTGGTAACAGACATACCACTATGTGGAAAGGACCCGAGTCTGTAAGACTGGGACGTCCAAGTTATAGAATCTGGCAAATGTGGACGGTGAGGCCCAGCCTGCCGCCGCACAAATTTCTGCAATGGAAACCCCACTAGACCACGCCCAAGACGAGGCGACGCCTCTAGTCGAATGGGCCCTTACTCCCATGGGGCATTGTAGGCCCAAGGAGGAGTAAGCCAGCGTAATGGCTTCCACAATCCACTTGGATAATCTCTGTTTAGTGACCGAACAACCCTTGGTGCGGCCACCAAAACATACAAACAGCTGTTCTGACTGCCTAAAAGGCGCAGAACGCTCTATGTAACATCTCAAAGCCCTGACAGGGCAGAGAGGGTTAAATCCCTGGTCTTGCTCCGTAGGAGGAAGAGCTAAAAGGGAAATAATTTGGTCTCTAAAGGGCGTAGAGAGACTTTTGGGAACATACCCACGTCTTGGCTTCAGGATGACCTTAGAGTCATTCGGCCCGAATTCCAAGCACACAGGGCTCACAGAGAGCGCCTGTAGATCACCCATGCGTTTGACTGATGCTAAAGCCAATAGCAAGGCAGTCTTCAACGTCAGAGGGCGAAGGTCTATAGACTGAAGCGGTTCGAAGGGAGGGCCTTTCAGGGCCCTCAACACTGTGGGTAAGTCCCAAGACGGGACCGTGATGGGGCGAGGGGGATTAATCCGCCTTGACCCCTTTAAAAAACGAACGACCAAGTCGTTTCTTCCCACAGATTGACCGTTTACAAGGTCGTGGAGTACCGCTATAGCTGCGACATAGACCTTGAGCGTAGAAGGGGATCTCCCTTTATCTAACAGCTCTTGCAAGAAGGACAATATCATGGATATGTCACATGAAATTGGGTCCGCACCGCGGGTGGAACACCAGGCGGAAAAGACAGACCATTTGAGATCGTAGAGCCGCCTCGTAGAGGGTGCTCTAGCTTGTGAAATAGTACTCAAAACCGACTCAGGGAGACTTAAAGGCTCCCGTCTAGAGCCCAAACGTGCAGCGCCCACAATTCCGGTTGGGGGTGCCATATCGTTCTGTTCGCCTGTGTTAAGAGATCTCGTCTCAGTGGCACGGCCCATGGTGCTCTCGAGAGCAGCCTGGGAAGATCTGGGAACCAATGCTGGTTCTGCCAGAATGGAGCCACTAACAGGACTTTGAGTTTCTGTTCCCGCACTCGTCTGATGACTTGTGGCAGCAGAGCGATAGGAGGGAACGCGTATAACAGGAGATTGGGCCATTCTTGGGTCAATGCGTCCTGTTCCTTCGAAAAATAAATTGGGCAGTGATGATTGTCTTTTGAGGCGAAGAGGTCTACTTGCGCCCTGCCAAAGACAGCCCATATTTGCTGAACCGTGTGAGGGTGAAGCGTCCATTCGTCTGAGGAGACGTTGCTCCGAGACAACATGTCTGCTCCTTGGTTCAGTTTGCCTGGCACATGCGTCGCTCTCAGAGAGCGGAAGTGCAACTGAGCCCATTTCAGGAGACGTTCTACCATCGTAAATAGACGTCTCGACGAGAGGCCCCCTTGGTGATTTATGAAGGACACCACTGTCATACTGTCCGAACGGACTAAGACATGGTGACCTCTCAATGCAGGTAGAAGGGTGTGAAGGCCTAAACACACTGCTAGCATTTCCAAGCAGTTGATGTGAAGGCGACTCTCCGCTTTCGACCATGTGCCGAAAGCAGGTTGGCCATCGCACAGCGCCCCCCAACCTAAGTTGGAGGCGTCTGTCGAGACCACCTTCCTTCTGACCACCAAATCCAGGGGAACGCCCTGTTCCATCCATTGAGCGCATTTCCAAGGAGCCAGGGCTGTTATACAGGCCCGATCTACCTTGATGCGCTGGCGTCCCAAACGCCAAGCTTGAGGAGGAACCTTTGGTTTCAACCAGAACTGCAGGGGGCGCATTTGAAGCAGCCCCAGCTGAAGTACTGGAGATGCTGAGGCCATAAGGCCGAGCATCTTTTGAAAAATCTTGAGTGGGCGAAGGGCTCCTATTTTGAAGGAAGCCGCGAGCCTGCGAATGGCTTGGGCTCTCTGCGGCGCAACTGCTGCCTTCATCTGACGTGAGTCGAAAACTGCTCCCAGGAACGCAATGCGTTGGCTGGGAGACAGTGCGCTCTTGGCAAAATTGACCTTTAGTCCTAGGCACTCTAAGTGGCTGAGGATTAAGGATCTGTGGTGCGTTAGCTCGTTTTCTGACTGGGCTAGGATGAGCCAGTCGTCTAGATAGTTCAGAACGCGAATTCCCATCTGTCTCAGAGGAGAAAGCGCTGCGTCCATGCACTTTGTAAACGTGCGAGGGGCTAACGACAGTCCGAACGGAAGGACTGTATATTGATATGCCACTCCCTCGAAGGCGAATCTCAAGAATGGCCTGTGATGGGGGGCGATCTGAATGTGGAAGTATGCATCCTTCAGATCCAGTGAACAAAACCAGTCCCCTTTGCGTATCTGCGAGAGGATCTGTTTTAGTGTAAGCATTCTGAACGGCCGTCGCATGAGGGCGCGATTCAGCTGTCTGAGATCGAGGATGGGACGTAGACCGCCATCCTTCTTTGGAACGAGGAAGTAACGGCTGTAAAAACCTGACTCGCTCTGTGCTGGGGGGACCGTTTCCACGGCGCCCTTGGCCAACAGATTCTTTACCTCTAAGCGCAAGACGTCTGCGTCTCTGCTGCGCACTGAGGTGGTGATGACACCATGAAAGCGAGGAGGTCTTCGAGCGAACTGGAGTACATAGCCTCGTTCTATTATACCCAAAACCCATTTTGACACTCCGGGGATGGCTTGCCACGCCGCGGATCGTGTCGCTAGGGGCTGTAATGGTTCGCACAGCTGTATGTTGTGTGAAAGCATTTGAAGAGGAAATTTGCTCTTTTCTTGAAAATGTTTGTTTTTTATTTTTTCCGCTATCACAGTGGTTTGCTGTAAGGGCGCTGATACAAAGGGCCCGTGAGTCACAGCTATACTGTTTACAAACATGAGATCCCTTACACTCGGAAAGGTACGGAGTGAAGAAGGGTTGAAAAGAGGCACTTTGGGGGCTGGTCCAGCTGTCGCGAGACTTGGCCCCTCCCTCTTCCTGCTGCTGAGATCAGGAAGACGCTGGCGGCGCCTGGTCCAGCACCACTCTTGGCCGAGGTCCCTGACGCTTAGGGAAGGGAAAGCGCTTGGCTGGGCGTGACCGAGGACGGAGCTCCGTCTGAGGCGCTGGTTGCGCAGCTGGGGGCGTGGCTTTTGCAGGCTGCTGAGTCGGCGCAGGCTTGGGGCGACTAGGAGCCGTTGCAGAGCTCGAGCGTTTAGGCAGAAAATGTCGCATGGCTTGGGACGATTTCTGCGCCGCGGTGAAGCGCTCCGCGAAACCCTCAACAGCTGGGCCGAACAGGCCGGTCGGCGAGATGGGGGAGTCAAGGAAGGCGACCTTATCCGCGTCCTTGATCTCCGTCAAGTTAAGCCACAAGTGGCGCTCCAGCACCACTAAACTGGCCATCGATCGCCCGATTGCCTGAGCCGTCATCTTCGTGGCGCGTAACGCCAAATCCGTAGCGCTACGTATCTCTCTGAGCGGGGAATCGTCCAGGCTCAACTCGTCCAGACCGCGGAGGAGCTTTGCTTGGTACACCTGGAGTACCGCCATAGAGTGAAGCGCTGAAGCTGCCTGTCCAGCAGACGAATACGCTCGTCCAGCGAGGGTAGAGGTCGTTCTGCAAGGCTTAGACGGGTGTGACGCCCTCGCCTTCCAACCGATAGCGGTGGGCGGGCAAAGGTGCGCAGCAACTGACTCGTCCAGCGGGGGCAGCTTCTCGTAGCCCTTTTCCTCGGCGCCGTCGACCGTAGTGAGGGCAGCAGAAGAGGAAGTATGGAGGCGGGCTGAATATGGAGCACGCCAGGACTTAGAGATTTCGTCATGGACTTCGGGGAAGAATGGTGAAGCTCGCTGACGAGGGGCCTGGCGGCGCCCCGGCAGAAACCATTCGTCCAACCGGCTCCTAGAGGGCTCCTCGGGAGGAGACCATTGAAGATCCAGCTCCTCGACAGCTTTAGATAGGACACGGAAAAGTTCGGCGTCCATACCGGCGCTGGCGGCGCTGGATTGCGCAGACGGCAAGGGGGCGGGGTCATGAGAAGAGCCCGACAACTCCTCTGCGTCAGATGCGGCCAATGACATGCTGTCATCCTCGCATTCACTTCCTCCGAAGGAGACCAGATCGCTCGCAGCCGCAGAGGGACGCTGGTCAGGATGTAGGAAGAGAACTGGCGATTCCTCTCCATGTGGTGAAGGCGAGGCACGCGGGGTCTGAGCCGGCGTGAGCTCGCCTGTCACCGCGCTCTTAGCTCTCCTGCCCCGCTGCTTCTTCCTGGCAGGCTCTTGCGAGGAAGTAAGCGGGAGGGCGCGAGGAGCGGCGTCGCTCTCTGAAAAGAAAGCTAGCCGCGAGCGGAGGGAAGTGAGACTCATATTCCCGCAATGGAAACATTCCGTCTCACTGAGCGCAGCCTCAGCGTGGGCGTGACCCAGGCACGAGACGCACTCGGCGTGAGTGTCAGCGGCGTGCAGAGGGGCTCTGCACGAGCGACAAAAACGCCTCGGCATTTGCAACAACGCCGTAGAAATTGCTCTTTAATTTGCTCTTTTAGGTGTTCGCTGGCGGCGCCTGGTCCAGCACCATCTTGGCCGAGGTCCCTGACGCTTAGGGAAGGGAAAGCGCTTGGCTGGGCGTGACCGAGGACGGAGCTCCGTCTGAGGCGCTGGTTGCGCAGCTGGGGGCGTGGCTTTTGCAGGCTGCTGAGTCGGCGCAGGCTTGGGGCGACTAGGAGCCGTTGCAGAGCTCGAGCGTTTAGGCAGAAAATGTCGCATGGCTTGGGACGATTTCTGCGCCGCGGTGAAGCGCTCCGCGAAACCCTCAACAGCTGGGCCGAACAGGCCGGTCGGCGAGATGGGGAGTCAAGGAAGGCGACCTTATCCGCGTCCTTGATCTCCGTCAAGTTAAGCCACAAGTGGCGCTCCAGCACCACTAAACTGGCCATCGATCGCCCGATTGCCTGAGCCGTCATCTTCGTGGCGCGTAACGCCAAATCCGTAGCGCTACGTATCTCTCTGAGCGGGGAATCGTCCAGGCTCAACTCGTCCAGACCGCGGAGGAGCTTTGCTTGGTACACCTGGAGTACCGCCATAGAGTGAAGCGCTGAAGCTGCCTGTCCAGCAGACTAATACGCTCGTCCAGCGAGGGTAGAGGTCGTTCTGCAAGGCTTAGACGGGTGTGACGCCCTCGCCTTCCAACCAACCGATAGCGGTGGGCGGGCAAAGGTGCGCAGCAACTGACTCGTCCAGCGGGGGCAGCTTCTCGTAGCCCTTTTCCTCGGCGCCGTCGACCGTAGTGAGGGCAGCAGAAGAGGAAGTATGGAGGCGGCTGAATATGGAGCACGCCAGGACTTAGAGATTTCGTCATGGACTTCGGGGAAGAATGGTGAAGCTCGCTGACGAGGGCCTGGCGGCGCCCCGGCAGAAACCATTCGTCCAACCGGCTCCTAGAGGGCTCCTCGGGAGGAGACCATTGAAGATCCAGCTCCTCGACAGCTTTAGATAGGACACGGAAAAGTTTGGCGTCCATACCGGCGCTGGCGGCGCTGGATTGCGCAGACGGCAAGGGGGCGGGGTCATGAGAAGAGCCCGACAACTCCTCTGCGTCAGATGCGG
>NC_133366.1:50886012-50888512 GCF_049309525.1 Garra rufa | reverse complement strand
TATCATTAAAATATCATAAAGCCGATCCATGAACATTTGTTGAGTGATTTCTACTTCATCAACAAACACCTGATTCTTTTGAGTCAGATAATTGACTCAGTGACTCAATGATTCGCTCTAAAAGATTTGTTCACAAAACAGACTAATCTGGTTTTTGACTTAGTGATTCGGTCTAAACGATTCTTTCACAAATTGGACTTAACCAACTCAATCATTCGATCTAAAAGACTGATCTGTTTTATAGTTTCATTCGCTAACTCAGGGACTTGGCTTAAAAACTTCATAAATCAAATTTAGACAGTTTTTGGGTTACACTCACTGAATCAGTGGTTTGGTCTAAAAGATTCTTTCACAAAATAGACTGATCTGATTTAAAAGTTTAACTCACAGACTCAGGGTTTTGATCTAAAAGATTTGTTCAGGAAACTGACTGATCCGGTTTTCGAGTTCAACTTACTGACACAGTAATTCGATCTAAATGATTCTTTCACAAATCGGACTTAACCAACTCAGTGATTCGGCCTAAAAGACTGATCTTTTTTATGGGTTTAATCACTAACTCAGGGATTTGGCTTAAAAACTTGTTCATTAATTGGATTTAACGAGTTCTTGAGTTACACTCACTGAATCGGCGGTTTGGCTTAAAAGATTATTTCACAAAACAGACTGCTCTGATTTAGAAGTTTAACTCACTGACTCAGGGAGACCCTCTAAAAGATATGTTCAGGAAACTGGCTGATCCGGCTCTTAAGTTCAACTCACTGACTCAATATTTTTTTTCTAAAAGATTCTTTCACAAATCGGATCAAACCAACTCAGTGATTTGGTCTAAAAGGTTTGTTCACAAAACAGACTGATCTGTTTCTTGAGTTCAATTTACTGACTTAGGGATTCGTTCTAAAAGATTTGCTCACAAATCAGACTTAACCAACTCAGTGATTCGGCCTAAAAGACTGATCTGGTTTATAAGTTTAATCACTAACTCAGGGATTTTGCCTAAAAACTTGTTCATAAATCGCATTTAACCAGTTCTTGAGTCACTGAATCAACGCTTCGATCTAAAAGATTTGTTCAGAAAACTGACTGATCCAATTCTTAAGTTCAACTCACTGACTCAATATTTTTTCTAAAAGATTCTTTCACAAATCGTACCAAACCAACTCAGTGATCTGGTCTAAAAGGTTTGTTCACAAAACAGACTGATCTTTTTCTTGAGTTTAACTCACTGACTCAGGGATTCGGTCTAAAAGATTTGCTCACAAATCAGACTTAACCAGTTCTTGAGTTCAACTTACTGACTCAGTGATTCAATCTAAACGATTTTTTTCACAAATCTGACTTAACCAACTCAGTGATTCGGCCTAAAAGGCTGATCTGGTTTATAAGTTTAATCACTAACTCAGGGATTTTGCCTAAAAACTTGTTCATAAATCGCATTTAACCAGTTCTTGAGTTAAGCTCACTGAATCAGCGCTTCGATCTAAAAGATTTGTTCAGGAAACTGACTGATCTGATTCTTAAGTTCAACTCACTGACTCAGTAATTTTTTCGAAAAGATTCTTTCACAAATCGTACCAAACCAACTCAGTGATCTGGTCTAAAAGGTTTGTTCACAAAACAGACTGATCTTTTTCTTGAGTTTAACTCATTGACTCAGGGATTCGGTCTAAAAGATTTGCTCACAAATCAGACTTAACCAGTTCTTGAGTTCAACTTACTGACTCAGTGATTCAATCTAAACGATTTTTTTCACAAATCTGACTTAACCAACTCAGTGATTCGGCCTAAAAGACTGATCTGGTTTATAAGTTTAATCACTAACTCAGGGATTTTGCCTAAAAACTTGTTCATAAATCGCATTTAACCAGTTCTTGAGTTAAGCTCACTGAATCAGCGCTTCGATCTAAAAGATTTGTTCAGGAAACTGACTGATCTGATTCTTAAGTTCAACTCACTGACTCAGTAATTTTTTCTAAAAGATTCTTTCACAAATCGGATCAAACCAACTAAGTGATTTGGTCTAAAAGGTTTGTTCACAAAACAGACTGATCTGTTTCTTGAGTTTAACTCACTGACTCAGGGATTCAGTCTAAAAGATTTGTTCACAAATCAGACTTAACCAGTTCTTGAGTTTAACTCACTGACTTAGGGATTCGGTCTAAAAGATTTGCTCACAAATCAGACTTAACCAGTTCTTGAGTTTAACTCACTGACTTAGGGATTCGGTCTAAAAGATTTGTTCACAAATCAGACTTAACCAGTTCTTGAGTTTAACTCACTGACTTAGGGATTCGGTCTAAAAGATTTGCTCACAAATCAGACTTAATCGGTTCTTGAGTTTAACTCACTGACTTAGGGATTCGGTCTAAAAGATTTGCTCACAAATCAGACTTAACCAGTTCTTGAGTTTAACTCACTGACTTAAGGATTCGGTCTAAAAGATTTGCTCACAAATCAGACTTAATCGGTTCTTGAGTTTAACTCACTGACTTAGGGATTC
>NC_133366.1:50851104-50885512 GCF_049309525.1 Garra rufa | reverse complement strand
GATGCACTTTATTGGACTTGCTTTGGACTGATGAAGAGAAACACATGCCAATAATTGCATCATAAAGCTTGAAGGAGCCAAAGCAATTTTTAATATAACTCAGACTGCATTTGTCTGAAAGAAGGAAGTCATATACAACTAGGATTACGTGAGGATGAGTAGATAATGGGCTAATTTTTATTTTTGTGTGAACTAACCTTTTAATATGCCACTAAATTGTTATACATACAAAATAATAATAATACAATATCTGGAAGTTGAATACTTTTGATTGGACTTGTATGTATATAAACTGCTAAACTAAAACTATTAAAATGCTTCCAGCAATTCAAATGAGGCTGGAAAAAAAATATTAATACTTAAGTAAGTATTAATATTTTTTTTTTTCCATATATATACATTAAGAAGTCTCTTATGCTCATTAAGGCTGCATTTATTCGATCTAAAATACAGAAATCTGTAATATTGCAAAATGTTATTACAATATAAAATAATGTTTTTTATTTTAATATATTTTAAAATATAATTTATTCCTGTAATGCAAAGCTGAATTTTCATACTCCAGTCTAAAGTGTCACATGATCCTTTAGAAATAATTTTAATATGCTGATTTATTATTAATATTATCAATGTTGGAAACAGTTGTACTGCCAAGTATTTTTCTGGAACCTGTGATTCTTTTTTTCAGGATTCTTTAATGAATAACAAGTAAAAAAAAACAAAAAACAAAACAGCATTTATTCAAAATATAAACCTTTTCTAACAATGTAAATCTATGCTATCACTTTTTTTATTATTTTAACACATCCTTGGTAAATAAATGTATCATATCATATATACTGTTAGAAAATCATTCTATTTTAAATAAATGCTGTTTTTTTAACCTTTTATTGATCAAATAATCATGAAAAAAGTATCACAGGTCCCAAAACATTAAGCAGCACAACTGTTTTCAACACTGATAATAATTAGAATATTAGAATGATTAGAATGATTTCTAAAGAATCATGTGACACTGAAGACTGGAGTAATGATGCTGAAAATTTAGCTTTGTATCACAGGAGTAAATTACATTTTAAAATATATTCACATAGAAAACAGTTATTTTAAATCGAAATAATATTTCACAATATTACAGTTTTTTTTCTATATTTTTTTTAATCAAATAAATGCAACGTCTTTAAAAACAATTAAAAATCGTTATGATTTTTGTCTTGACAGATTACACTGAGGGTGATCTACTGTAACTTAACTGTAGATCCCATCCCTGTCCAGTTGGTGGCAAGTATGCTCCAGTGTGGCAATAGAGCACAGGATCCAGAACAAAAATGAAACTGTCACGAATCTTTTGCTATGCATTTGGTTACGCACAGGTGAGTTAAACTACAGCGATTTATCACGCCACATTAAAGAATGCCAAAATGGTATTTAATACTTGGATTTTCTATTGAAATGAACAGAATTTGAAATCTGAGATATATATACACAATGACTGAAACTGAAAAATGCCTGAAAAAAGCTGACACTTAAAAAAGGTGTATTATTAAGATATTTATACTCTGATGAAAAATTCAGATTTCTAAATTTTATATAAATATAGATCACATTTATGAACAATGTTTGTGTCAGAGCTGTTGCTTTTTTCTACATTGCCCATGGCATGAATGAATAAACCCATATCATGCAAATTCAAATAAATAAAGCTATAAGTCTCAATGAAGCATATTAACACAGGATCCAGAACAAAAATGAAACTGTCACAAATATTTTGCTATGCGTTTGATTATGCACAAGCAAGTTAAACTACAGTGATTTATCACGCCACATTAAAGAATGCCAAAACAGTATTTGTTGCTTAGATTTTCTAATGAAATTAACAGAATTTGAAATCTGAGATTCCTGAACATCACCAAGTGTATGACTCGCAAACAACACAGTGCTTTTAGTGAGTTATAGGCCTCTATGATTTTCTGGGCCGAGACTCACAATGACCATTTGATTCTATCCTTAGACAGCTTCTCATCTCTCAGCCTTTGTATACCCACTGATTTACAATCTCTCGTTTCGGGCAGAAGCTGTTTTTTTTCCTGGAATGGCTTCGAGTGGCATTTTGCCCCCTCTCTCAAAGAAGCATCAGCGTTCGATGCCACCCGTGAAGTATCTGCTGGCAATAACTCACGAACAATTTCAGGGAAATGGGCACAGATGACTTCGGACTCTCTCTGCAACCTGGTAGAGAGCCGTAATGCAGATGTCGAACAGAAGAAGGACATCATCGTAAAAGATGTAAGTGTATCTGCGTCGCCCCTTTAGTGCCGGAGCGCATCTGCGCGGGCCGCTGGATGGCGGGGGCCGAGCGGAGCACGCCATTACACCCACTGATGTCTTCTGACTCGCATTACTATGGGAGAATGATCGAGGAGCGCGGCCGCCCTGAAAATAGCCACAGCGTGATGGATGTGCGGACCCGGGCGCCCTCCGCCGAGAAAAATATATCAGCGCCTGGCCTGGAAATATGGCTACGGGCTACGAGTGTGTGGGGGATAGGAGTATTCTTATTGACGTAACAAATGATAACACGGACGCAGAAGAGGAGCGTACTGGAGGCTCTAAATGGGTCGTATTCTCAATGCAGCTCCTGCGGTGAGGGATTGAGGCTTTTAGCGCATCTCTTAGTGTGGGTGTTGGTAAATGATGCATGATGTTGGGAACGCCACCCACGCAGCTTAAAGGTGCAACCAGTTTGTCCCAGTGGGACCACTGGGTCACCAGACGTGTGAAGCCTACAATGATAGAGATGTTAAGAGACTTTTGAGACGCTTTCAATTCTGCCTACAAAAGCGCAGCAAGAAAACAGCAGTCAAAAGGAATTATTCACCCAAAAATAAACATTCTGTCATTGTTTACTGACTTTTTTTCATGTAAACTCCTGAAACTGTGTGTGATACATTTTTGTGGCACAAATTTATTTTGAAAATACTTTTCGAATATATATATATATATATATATATATATATATATATATATATATATATATATATATATATATATAATCATATTGTCATAGCAAATAGCAATAATTGCAATAAAATTATTTTTTTTCTTTAGAATTCTACATAGAAACACACATGTTGGGTTTACATGTTTACATGTTTTATGGGGACATTCCACAGGCGTAATGGTTTTTATACTGTACAAACCGTACTTTCTATCGCCCTACACCTAGCCTACACCTAAACCTAGCCCTCACAGGAGATTGTGCATACTTTTACTTCATCAAAAAAACTCATTGTGCATGATTTATAAGCCTGTTTCCTCATGGGGACCTGAGAAATGTCCCCACAAGGTCAAAATCTACTGGTATTCCTATCCTTGTGGGGACATTTGGTCCCCACAACGTGATGAATACCAGGTACACACATACACACACACACACACGCACGCACGCACGCACGCACGCACACACACACACACACACATGTTGGGTTTACATGTTTTATGGGGACATTCCATAGGCGTAATGGTTTTTATACTGTACAAACCGTACTTTCTATCGCCCTACACCTACCCTACACCTAAACCTAGCCCTCACAGGAGATTGTGCATACTTTTACTTCCTCAAAAAAAAAAACTCATTGTGCATGATTTATAAGCCTGTTTCCTCATGGGGACCTGAGAAATGTCCCCACAAGGTCAAAATCTACTAGTATTCCTATCCTTGTGGGGACATTTGGTCCCCACAACGTGATGAATACCAGGTGCACACACACACACACACACACACACACACACACACACACACACACACACACACACACACACACACACACACACACACACACATATAAGCTTAAACTTAAGTGTTAAAATTTTTAAAACTTACATAAAACATTGGAAATAAATAAATAAACCACTAAAATGAAAAAGAAAACTAAAAATGTTAAAAAAGGTTTCATGTTGTTTCAAACATGTACATTTTGTTTCTTCTGTAAAAGGCAAAAGCTTAAACTTGCAAGAATGTTCTTGCTGTCTTTTTCATGCAATATACAGCATAGTGAGTACTAGCTTTTAAGATCTAAAATCATATACATTATTTGGAATATATTGTTCATATAGATCACTTTTATGAAAAGTGTTTGTTTCAGAGCTGTTGCTTTTTTCTACATTGCCCATGGCATGAATGAATAAACTTAAATTTTATTTGAATCATTTGAAGCATATTAATTACATTTGATCTCAAAACTGATAATTTAGGCATTTGTCTTGCAGCTAGGGTACAATTACATTCATTTAAATTGATAAATAATCATAAATGAACAAAGACAGTTTTCAACATTTGTCAGAAAGGATCTGAAAAAAATCGGTTTATGTAAACTCCTACTGAAACTGTGTGTGCTAGATTTTTGTGGCACAAATTTATTTAGAAAATATATATAGAGAGAGACCTTTCAAATAACTGATAAGCTTTAAATTTGTAGACAAAAAAAGGAAAAATATATAGTTTTGTAAAATAAAATAAATAAAATAATGTTTAATATTTATAATAATAATCATATTGTCATAGCAATAATTGCAATAAAAATGTACAATTTAAAAAAAAATATAGAAATACACACACACAGACACACACACAAAAATAAGCTTAAACTTAAGTGTTACAATTTGTAAAACTGGAATAAAACATTGTAAATAAATATATATATATATATATATATATATATATATATATATAGGTGACTCAAAATACAATAAATATATAATGCTATTTAAAATTATAAAAAATAATACTATAATAACAAATAAATAATATAACACTTGACGGATCATATTTATAAATTGTAGCTTGGAAATTCTTCAAGTGTGTGTTCCAAGAAAGAAAAAAGAAACAGCATACAAGTTTGGAACAACATGATGCTGAGTAAGTGATGACTAATTCTCATGTTTCTGGGTGGACTGTTCCTTGAAATAGCAAGTTTTAGAGTACATTTTGCGGAGGCACTAACAGAAGACTTCAAACTAGTAGAAAAGTAGAAACTCCTTGTGAGGAGTGAATAGGTGGCGAGGGGCCAAGGCAGATGCCATCATACCTCTTTTGGCAGTCTTCACCATGATGCATCCTTCGCTTGTGTGGGCAGAGTTTCCCCAATTAGGATCTGATTTTTCCAGACAAGGATATCCCCATATGTGGGTTTTCTCACGCGTTTACGGCTGTGGGATATGCTCTCTTGAGAATTCTGTGTAGTTTTCTCACTAGCATCAGCTTCCAGTTGGATGAGTGGGCTTTGGGATCTCCATCCAAAGCGCTGCAGACGTATTTGAGTGGAGGGTGGTGTTCAGGGAAGCCATCTGTTATGATGCAAAAGATCAGGCGGTACATGTGACCCATAAAAACCAAACTTTTTGGGCGTAAAGATACAACTGCCAAGACATCTGCTCTCCTAAAACACAATACGCTATACTTTTAGAGCATTTGTCTGCAGTTTCAGACGCACAAACAAATCATATATAAGAAAAACTAAATATATTTGCCATTTCACGATGTACAAAACAGTACGCAGTACAATTTACCAAAAAATATGAGTAATTCTTTTATATTAGCTGTTTTAAAGGGCATGTCAGTGTGTTATTCTCTTAGCACATGCCTATTTAGCAAATAAAATTTTAAGTAAGAAAATAGATTCAATCAAATTAGCACTGTTGTGCTATTAAACTGAGTAAAATGGCAGTATCACAGTATATACCAGCTAAAAAGCCCTTTAAAACAGTTAAGCCAGGTTGAGAGACCAGAAACCACAAAAGCATGTTTTCGAATAACAGCCAAACATTCAAACAACAGCATGATTCCGTATGAGATCTTATAAATAATCATTAACAAGATAAACAAGTTAATATTGAGTAGCTTACATTTTTTGAGACAATATTGCCCTTTATTTGATGTAATTTTGCCATCGAATGCAGTTCCAAACAACAGGCAGAGTAGTGCTCACTTTCTGAATGAATCACTGCGTACTGCATGAATCGGTTGAGTGAACGATTCATTGACTCACTCTGGTTTGGTTCCTAAAAGCAAGATATGTTTTCAAATCTTAGCCGAACTAATATTCAGACAAACGGCACGATTGCTTGTGAGGTCTTATACAATAAACATAAACCAGATAAATAAGATAAACAAGTCAAAAAAGATCCAAACAACATGCAGAAGTAGTGCTCACTTCCTGAATGAATCACTGCTTAATGAATGAATCGGTTGAGTGAACGATTCACTGACTCACTCTGGTTTGGTTCCTAAAAGCAAGATATATTGCAATCACAGACAAACTAATATTCAAACAAACAGCACGATTCTGTGTGAGGTCTTATGCAATAAACATAAACCAGATAAACAAGTCAATTTCGAGTTACTTACACTTTGAGACCATATTTAGTGTATTTTTGCACCGCCATCGAAAATAGGTCCAAACAACAAGCAGAAGTAGTGCTCACTTCCTGAATGAATCACTGCTTATTGAACTGATGTTTTTGGTCAGGAATTAGTTTGAATGATTCAATGATTCACTCACAGTGACTCGGCGCCACCTTCTGGCGTATCAGTGTAAAATAAAATAAAATTATTTTATTTTATTTTATTATAAAACATGTGTTAGTAAAGATATATATTGTTGGAAAAGATTTTCTATTTTGAATTAATCCAGTTTTTTCTTTTCTTTTCTTTTTTTTTTGTGTTTATTCATCAAAGAATCCTGAAAAAAGTATTACAGTTTCCAAAAATAATAAGCAGCACAACTGTTTTCATCCCTGAATGATTTCTGAAGGATCATGTGACACTGAATACTGGAGTGATGACTGGTGAAATTTCAGCTTTTTATCACATAAATAAAATATAAATAAGTGATAGTAAAGACTTATATTGTTTGAAAAAAAAAAAATCTATTTTGAATAAATGCAGTTTTTTGAGCGTTTAATTTTCAAAGAATCCTGAAAAAAGTAAACAATAAGCAGTACAACTGTTTCCAACACTGATTAAAAATAAACATATTCGAATGATTTCTGAAGACACTGTGACACTGAATGGTGAAAATTTAGATTTTCATCACAAAAATAAATTATATTTAAAGTATATTAAACTAGAAAACTGTTATTTTAAATTGCAATAATATTTTATAATTTTACAGTTTTTTTTCTACATTTTTTTAATCAAATAAATGCAACAATGATGAGCTTAATAGACTTTAAATAACATTAAAAATCTTAGCAATCCCAAACATTTGAATAGCAGTAAATACAGTAGAGGTCAAAAGTTTACACCCCCCTTTCAGAATCTGTAAAATGTTAATTATTTTACCAAAATAAGAGGATCATACAAACCGCATGTTATTGTTTATTTAGTACTGACCTGAAAAAGATGTTTACATATAGTCCACAAGACAAAATAATAAATGAATTTATAAAAATGAAAACAATTTTCCACACCTGTACACTCATTCATACACACAAATGACTGTAATACTGAGTTGTATTCATGCTCAGACATGAATGCAAATTCACATTAGTGTTTTAATTAAGCCTCTTAAAAATGCAGAGCATCCTCTTAAGGCTAAAAGATACTGAACTAATTTAATCTCACATCCAGTTAAGCTCATCCACATTTGGCCAGCAGAAACATTTGTTGCGGTCAAATGGGATAATCTCTTGTGAATCTGGTTAGTTGGGTCTATTATTTATCTCCATGCTTTTCACTTAAATGGGTCATATTTTCCCCTGAAGTCCATTTATAGTGTTAGCTACTGTTTCCTGCTCCAAAAACAGTTATAATTTGTTTTAAAAGACCATTTCCCAGTCTCTCTCTGATCCTTAGATCTACTATGCAATGATATAATTTACATAATTTACAATTTTATTAGAGATTAATTAGATTTTTTCTAGCTCAGAAATGAGAGACTGATATTTATCAATATTTAACTTAAAGAGGTCATCGGATGAAAAACTAACTTTTCCATGTTGTTTGAACATTAATGTGTGTTGGCAGTTTGTGTACACAACCACCCTACAATGATAAAAATCCACCCAGTGGTATTTTTTAAATCTTTAAAAGTAATATCCCCTTTTTAAAATCAGGTCATTCTCAGCTTCTTGTCATTGTGACGAAACACAGTTGATTGACATGAGTGCCTTACCTTAGCCCCGCCCTCACCGAGCTCAAACAGTCCGAATACGATCGCCATTGTGTGACTCAGGTGCAGAGGAAGACTCTAATTGAGTGATTGAGGTGTTTTGTTGTTGGATGTAATAATGAACATAGCAGTAGTCATTTACTCCAGACATCTGAGCTGCTTAAGAGGCAGAGGACAACGTTACTTTCGTTTTTAGAAGGAAAGCGCCAATCCCAATCTACATATGCATCTATGTTCGTTTGAATCATTCGTGATGCAGCTTCACCCACCTCAGAAGTGAGTATAAGGGTTTTTTATGCATCTTTGCAAATGGCCTTTCTTAATAATGTGCTTGTTGGCAAGTTTCGCTGATAAACGCGGCTAAATGCGGCTAAAGTAAACATTACAGCTCATAATCCCTCAGCAGAGAGGGGCGGGGCGAGCAGAGCTCATTTGCATTTAAAGGGTCCATACGATAAAATTTGTTGATATTTTGCAGAGCTGATTTTGACAAAGTAAAAGGGTGTTTTTTTTTACACTACTATTGAGAATTTTTAATCAAAGTAATATTAGAGACTTTTTTATTAAGACCCTAAAGAATCATATGAACTTGTGGAAAATGGGCATCCGATGACCCCTTTAAATAGGAAATGACTAAACACAACAAAAGCATTTTATTTACAGAACCAAATTGAGCCTGTTCAATCACTGAATGACATTTCTAAGCCACAAAAGTATCTTCATTGGAACAGATTTGGAGAAATGTAGCATTACATCACTTGCTCACTAAGTGATCCACTGGAGTCAATGGGTGCCGTCAGAACGAGAGTCCAAACAGCTGATAAAAACATCACGATGATCAAAATGACTCCAGTCCATCAATTAATGTCTTTTAAAGTAAATATGTGGATTATTCTGATGTTTTCTTAATCTTGACGGCACCCATTCACTGGTTGAACTATTCCTTTTGGTTTTGGAACGACATAAGGATGAGTAAATGATGACAGTTTTTATTTTTTTAGTGTACTATCGCTTTAAATAAAGAAGTGTGTACAGTATTGAAGCTTCCGCTGTGGTATTGAAGTACAGAGAATTTGCTTTTGCGACAACCCTGCTCACCAGAAATGCTCTTGCTCAGGTGTCCACCTCTTCAGCCTGCAGATCAAGAGGGCGTTTGACATTGAGGTCCAATCTTCTCGCCGGGGAGGTGAAATACCAGCTGGAAGCCTCAGATCTAGTGCCTGATTTGGAGACTCTCTCTGACATACGGGTTGATCATCCCCTACGAGAGAGAGAGAAAGTTTTAACTCGAGCCCTGATCCATCAACCCCCTAAAGCGTCACAAACCTCCAGAACCGTCCTGACTCCTGCAGCCACTTCACTCCTGTCAGACGTGGAACACTTGGAGGAGTCTGGTTGCTTCACGCTGTGAAAGATGGCGAGATTAGGCAGAGATGCTGCCTCTCGTGAAGAACTATGACGGTTCTGTCATTTCCACCGAGTCACTGTCTGCTGTTTTTCTGGAGTAACAACATCCAGGGGAAATCAGAAGCATGATTTTGGAAAAAAAATGAGAGAAAGTGTTGCTGTGCAGAACTCTTTCTCAATGCTAGGGTGTTCTCTGACATATTTTGGTTCTTACAGTAAGTGTAAGTACATCTCCTCAACAAAACACGATTTGAGGTGTCGTTCATGTCTGACTGAAATGTTTGTTTATTATATACGGTACCACAATGGAGATCAATGCATAATAAAAAAAATAAAAAAAAAAACAATTGAGAAAACATTTGTGCTGTTTAATTGAATTGAATTATTGTATTTATTTATTTATTTATTTATTTGAACCTGTGATACTTTTCTTAAGTGTCTTTGATGAATAAAACATTAAAAAGAACTGAATTTGTTTCAATTAAAAATCTTTTGTAGCAATATACACTACCGTTTAAAGTTTGCGGTCAGACTTATATTTTTAGAAAAGGTTTCTATTTTGAATAAATGCTGTTTTTTTATTCATCAAAGAGTCCTGAAAAAAGTATCACAGTTACCAAAAAATATTAAGCAGCACAACTGTTTCCAACATTGAATAAAAATGAATATATTAGAATGATTTCTGAAGAATCATGTAACACTGAATACTGGAGTAAAAACAGTAAAAAAACAGCTTTTCATCACAGAAATATATGTATAAATGTATATAAATTTATACATTTGAGGTCAAAAGTTTACACCCCCTTTCAGAATCTGCAAAATGTTAATTATTTTACCAAAATAAGAGGGATCATACAAAATGCATGTTATTGTTTATTTAGTATTCACCTGAAAAGATATTTCACATGAAATTTGTTTACATATAGTCCACAAGACAAAATAATAGTTGAATTTATAAAAAATACCCCCTTCAAAAGTTTCTTAATACTATGTTGTTACCTAAAGCATCCACAGCTGTGTTTATTTGTTTAGTCTTTTGTGTATTTGAGTCCTTTCCAACAATGACTGTATGATTTTGAGATTCATCTTTTCACACTGAGGACAACTGAGGGACTCATATGCAACTATTACAGAAGCTTCAAACGCTCACTGATGCTTCACAAGGAAACATGATGCATTAAGAGCCGGGGGTGAAAACTTTTGGAATTTGAAGATCAGGGTAAATTTAACTTATTTTGTCTTTTGGGAAACATGAAACTATCTCCTGTAGCCTCTGAAGGGCAGTACTAAATGTAAAAATATGATATTTAGGCAAAATAAGAAAAATCTCCATTCTGTTCAAAAGTTTTCACCCCCCCTTAATGCATGGTTTTTTCTTCTGGAGCATCAGTGAGTGTTTGAACCTTCTGTAATAGTTGCATATGAGTCCCTCAGTTGTCCTTAGTGAGAAAAGATGGATCTCAAAGTCATACAGTCATTGCTGGAAATATACAAAGAAAAATGCAGAAATACAGAAAAATGTTGGAAAACCAAAGAATTTGTGGGACCTGAAGGATTTTTTTCTGAAGAACAGCGGGCAGTTTAACTGTTCAGGACAAACAAGGGACTTAAGAACAACTATCACTAAACAAAAAAACACAGCTATGGATCATTCAGGTAACAACACAGTAACACAGATCAAGAACTATTATCATACATTTAGCAGATTCTCAAAGGGGGATGTAAACTTTTGACCTCAACTATATATATGTACACACACACAAATACACATTGAATGTTTTTGCTGTGTAAGGAGCATTTTCATCATCCCAAAGTCACGATGGCTCCCTCTTTATACGTGTCACACATAAGATGGAACAACTATCTGAAGCTCAGCGTTATGACCTAGATTTGGTTAATGGCACAATTTGACTGACAAGTCATCAGAGCCTGAAACATGGTTTAATCTTCGGTTCGGGTTATTGAGACCTCTAGGTCACAAATCAGGCTGGCCGAAAGATAGTCATGTTCAGGATGAACACACAGGGATAGGGAGATGATTTGATTAAAGACGGACCCCCGGGGTCCCACATTCTGACAAATGGCGGATGTGTAAGACACTCTGTGTGCCTTGAGAGTAATATGAAGCAATATGAAGAAACACAGAGGTGTTGAAAACAAATTGGGAAATCTGGCATCATCCGCCTGCATCCGTTGAATGAGGGATTTGATTAGAGGTTCCCCTGAATGAACAGATTTCGCTTGATTTGTTGTTGTGGGCGGCTTCCTGTCTTGAGCACAGGCTGGCGTCCCGCTGCTTCATCGAATATTTGACAGGAAATGCTAATATGCCGTGTACGGATTTCACATCATTTTAATTGTCATCATTTTTCTGGATGAAGCACACAAAAGTTCTATACTTTAGATGTACATGTGTCTCGTAAATGACTTAGATTTTTTTTTGAGAATGTCTTTAGAGGCTATTCTTTCAAATATCTTTAGCGGACGGCTTTCTCTGAGGACTCTTGGGCCATGAGAGGCTTTGGAGGCCCCTGGTGCTCAGAGGCCTTCGGGGTCTGGTTATATTCCAGCCCTGATATAGAGGCACATTTAGGAACTCTTAGAGAATTATATTACATGAAGTACACTACATATTCATTTATGTTAGTAAAATAAATGTTGATTGTTAAATGAAATTATAGTTCTGATTGGATGAGCTGCATTTGAAACGGTTGATGCAAAAAAAAAAAAAAAAAGTATTTGCATTGCTCCTAGTAAAACAGTATATTTTACTGCTGTTTAATATTAAGATTATCTAAATACTTCATTACAGCTAAATACATCATTTACAGGAGTATGATGATGGCATTCAGTGAGTTCAGACAAGTTGAAGTTAACCCCTTACTGCACTGCTTTACAAGACTTTCTGGATGTTCTTATGAAAAAAAGATGCCACGAGCAAGAATCTGGATGAGAATGTTTTGTCTGGCTCAGTCATCCTTAGGCTAAAGAACAACTCCTCCTTATTTTCACTTGAGGGCAAAAATCATTAAACATTAATTTGCATTGAGAATATATTTTGGGCTGCCCTTCCGGCGCTTGTCATTAAGGCATTCTGGGAATGTAAACCGCCAATGGTCAGACAGAGACCTATGTTTTGCTATTCGACAGACATCCTGAGAGATGGACTTGGGTTAATCTCACAAAAAAAAAAAAAAGAAAGAAAAGAAAAGTCAATAAAAATGTTCAAATCACATTCAACCTTCAAAACAAAACAAAACAAACAAACAAAAAATTAAATAAAATGCAAAAAATAAAGAAAATAAAAGCTCACAAACAATGTCAATACAAATGTTCAAAGCACATTCAACTTCCAAAATAATATAATATAAAATGAAATAAAATAAAATAAAAATAGCTTTGCTTTCTTTAATTTGTGCATTTAATTTAATTATTTTTTAAATACAAATTTATTTTAAATTAAATTAAAAGCCAGATTAATCTTCCAAAAAAAAAAATAATAATAATAATAATAAAAAATAAAAAAATTAAAAAAAATAAAATAAAATAAAATAATCAAAAGCTAGGTTCTCATAGTATCTCATAAACCCTGTCAATAAAAATATCCAAATCACACTCAACTCTCAAAAGGCATTTTTATTTTATTTTATTTTATAAAATGAAATTAAATTAAATTAAATAAGTATGAAGAAAAAAAAAAATCAAAAACTAGATTAATCTCATAAACCCTGTCAATAAAACACTGAACGCTCAAAATAAAATGCATTTTATTTTATTTGATTTCATTTTATAAAATAAAATGAAATAAAACATGCTTTTCTTTTCTTTTCTTTTCTTTTCTTTTCTTTATTTTCTTTTTTATTTTATAATTTGTTTTGTATACAAAGCTATAAAATATAAAATAAAATAATAAAATAAAACTAAAAATTAAAACTAAAAATTTATTTCTTAAATTTTTATTTTATTTGTATTTTATAAAAAAATAAAAAAATAAAATAAAATAACGCATACTTTGGTGTTTTTATTTATTTATTTATTTAGTTTTTTTTATAAAATGCAATAAAATAACATTAAATATTTTGCTTTTCTTTATTTTTTCTGTTCTTTTCTTTTATAAATAAAGCCTAAAATATCAAAAGCTAGGTTATTCTCATAAACCCTGTGAATAAAAATATCCCCAAATAAAATGCGTTTAATTTATTATGTTTTTTTTTTATAAAATAAAATAACTAAACTAAACTAAACAAACAAACAAACAAACAAACAATAAATAAATAAAAATAATAAATAAAATAAAATAAAATAAATAAAATAAAATAAAATAAAATAAAATAAAATAAAATAAAATAAAATAAAATAAAATCTCATTATAAGCACTGATTGATTGATTGTACTTCTAATAGTTCTACATGGCGATTCTCATTACATTTCCGTTAGACTACAGAATTAAAACATCTTGGTGATTCCCAAAACAGCTTTACTTCCTTTTGTTCCATATTTCTTTGTTGATTTCGGGGTGAAATATGATCTGGCCATGTTCTTGTCAGATTTTGGCTGAGATTCACCCAGTTGTTGTTTGTGTGCAGAGGCTTGCAGCGTGTCAGTCATGGTAATATTTCATCCTAAGGGTTGAGCCCAGGAGGCTGATGCACAGAAATCTCCTGCATATTTCCAGCAGATGAGGTCAGCTCACCCGGCCGGCGTTCATAACTCTTTCTCTGCTTGCTCGCTCGCCGGGAAACACGGCCGTACAGTTGTTCATGCTTGCTTTAGAGTGATTGAACACCTCTTAGTTACATGAAGAAACCACACGCCATACGGAGGCCCACGCGTCGCATGCAACATGTTCCAAGATTAGCTGCAATTTGTCTTTATTAGATTGTAACATAATCTTTAAAACCCACATAATTTTATCAGACACTAAATGACCAGAATTAAATTACTTTGAAATGGAATTACAAAGAGGTAAAGCACTAAACATGATAACTTTTACATTAAAACATCTCTTTTGCATCCATAAAAGAGGAAAGTCATATGGGTTTGAAACAACGGCTTGAGTGACTAATGAACAGATTTTCTTTTTACTGAAAATAGATTTGGATTTTTCAAAGGATTTTTACCTGTTAAACAGCTTAAGTGCTTCTGATCCATGATTTAACTATAATGATTAAATGTTCATCATTACTATTGACTCATCATATCATTAAATGATGCACATCTCAGTTCATAAACATGGAAAATAAAGTAACAATAAAAATAAATATATCTGAATAATTGCAAAACTCAATAAATGCATAAAATAAAATAATAAAATAAAATATGCTTTAATTTTTTGCATTTTATAATTGGCATACAATCTCATGAAGCATGTCAATAAAAAAGTTTAAATCACATTTAACCCCCAAAATTAAATCAAATCAAAAGCTACGTTAATCTCATAAACCCTATCAATAAAATATCCAAATTAATAAAAATAAAATAAAATAAAATAAAATTTCTCATGAATCATGTCAATAAAAAAGTTTAAATCACATTTAATTCCCAGAATAAAATAAAATAAAATAAAACAAATAATCAAAAGCTAGATATTTTGCTAATCTCAAAATGCCCAAATCACATTCATCTTCCAAAATAAAATGCATTATATTTTATAATTTGTTTTGTATAAAATAAAATATTTAAATATTTAAATATTGACATTTTTTAATTATATAAACATTAACATATACAAACCATGTCAATACAAAAGTTCAAATCACACGTAACCCCTGAAATAAATTAAAATAATATAATATAAAATAAAATAAATCAGAAGGTAGGTTAATCTCATAAACCCTGTCTATAAAAATATCCAAATTAAATTCAACTCCCAAAATAAAATGCATTTTATTTTATTTTATTATTTGTTGAATGAATGAATAAATGAAAGAATAAGTACATACATAAAAAGTCATGTCTCATATTAAACGTATTTTCAGTTGGATATTATACATGGGTATGGAAAGTAATTTGAAGTATTATTAAGTTGAGAATCGAGCAAAAACAGCTGTTAGATGATCCTTCTATAATCGTGGCAGAAAATTTCCCAAAAGCATTACATAGGTAGATCAAAGTAAAAGTACATTGCCAAGTACTTTAAGTGATGGTTAAGTGGTGCCAGGTGCATATAAATGTTGTCATTTCCTTCAGAAATGCAGCCGTGTTCTTCCACACTCATTTATTTCATTTGAAGAAGGATGTAGATCAAAGCAAATCCAGGTAAAACTGCATAAAGCCACTCGCATATAATCACTGGCTGCTTAAATGTACTCCAAGTTTTGCTTCATCATTGACATGAATCGATAAATAATTATGTGAGATTTATGCAACCCATATTTATGAATATCACTGAGAAATTCATGCAATCTATCATGATAACCTTTCCTGTAAGCAGGAATTTGTCAGAGGCTGTGTGAAATCAAACATGGAAATGCTGTTGTTCGAGAAAATAGACACTGATATTGATTAAAGAAATATGAATTATGGGATATAAAATTAGTTTGGATTTTGAATATGAAACCTTACCGGAATGATCCACAGCTGTGTTTTTTTGTTTAGTGATAGTTGTTGATGAGTCCCTTGTTTGTCCTGAACAGTTAAACTGGCCGCTGTTCTTCAGAAAAATCCTTCAGGTCCCACACATTCTTTGGTTTTCCAGCATTTTTGTGTATTTGAACCATTTCTAACAATGACCGTATGATTTTGAGATCCATCTTTTCACACTGAGGACAAATGAGCAACTCATAAGCAACTATTACAGAAGGTTAAAATGCTAACTGATGCTCCAGAAGGGAAAAAACATGCATTAAGAGCCGGGGGTGAAAACTTTTGAACAGAATGGAGATGTGTAGCCTACATTTTCTTATTTTGCCTAAATATCATATATATATATTTTTTTTCATTTAGTATTCCTCTTCAAAAGATACAGAAAACAGTTACATGTTTCCCAGAAAACAAAATAAGTTAAATTTACCCTGATCTTCAAATTCCAAAGTCTGGAGCATCAGAACTGCAAAAATGCTTTTCTTATTTAGATTTTTTGTTTTGTTTCTAGCCAAAATATCTAAAAATTCTTAAATCAAAGACTTTCTAGACAAGTAAAAATTATTTTCTTGTTAAAAAAAAAAAGTCAAAATTAAGTGAGTTTTTGCTGAGAATAAGCAAAATAATCTGTCAAAATAATCTGCCAATGGGGTAAGCATAAAAATCTTATCTAAATCTTTTTTTTTTTACCCCATTGGCAGATTATTTAGCTTGTTTCAAGCAAAAACTCACTTAATTTTGACTTTTTGTTTGTTTGTTTGTTTTAAAACAACAAAATCATATTACTTGTCTAGAAAATCCTTCCTTATTTAGGAATTTCTAGATATCTTGAATGGAAACAAGAAAAAAAAATCTAAGTAAGAAAAGCTTTTTTTTTTTTTTTTGCAGTGAGTGAGCATTTGAACCCTCTGTAATAGTTGCATATGACTCCCTTTAGTTGTCCTCAATGTGAAAAGATGGATCTCAAAATCATATAGTCATTGTTGAAAATGGTATACACAAAAATGCTGGAAAACCAAAGAATTTGGTCAAGATCAGGGTAAATTTAACTTAATTTAACATATATATAATATATAATATTTAGGAAAAATAAGAAAAATGCACACATTTCTATTCTGTTCAAAAGTTTTCACCCCCAACTATTAATGCATTGTTTTTTCTTCTGGAGCATCAGTGAGCGTTTTAACCTTTTGCAATAGTTGCATACGAGTCCCTCAGTTGTTCTAGGTCTAAAAAGATGAATCTCAAAATAATACAGTCATTGTTTGGGGTTCAACTACACAAAAATGCTGGAAAACCAAATAATTTTGAGACCTGAAGTATTTTGCTGTAGAACAGCAGGCAGTTTAACTGTTCAGGTCAAACAACAGACTAATGAACATGCATTTTGTTCAATCTCTCTTATTTTGGTAAACTAATTAACATTTTGAAGATTCTGAAAGGGGGTGTAAACTTTCGACCTCAACTGTAACTGTAACTAATTTTGTTACTTTTTATGTACTTATTGTCACCTGGGCTGGGCATGCTTATTTGTTTTTTGAAAAAGTAACTCAGAAATTCTCTTAAAATCAATGCATTACTTGAGAATAAACTAGCCAGATGGGCATCTGAATAATATATTTTTTTTAAATGATTTTGGTAATCACCAATACTGTTAGTCTAGGGCAGCTGTGTTTTCCCCTAAAACTTTACAGAAGTCAGTTCATTTTCTCATTCATTTTTTTTTAGTTCTGAAGCAGCTTTGACACATTAATTCTCGGGCCAAATTGATAGACCCAGAAACCTGCCCTAGTCCCTCTATTATTGTGAAAGGTTAGGATGGAATAAATATTCATGCGTGTGACTGTGAGGAGAAGAGAGCGGAGCGATATTTCACTTGGGGAGCAACACATTTCATATGCAAAAAAAAAAAAAAAAAAAAAAACAATAAAACATAATGCCAAATCGCTACCTGTCAGTGATTTTCCATTTATGGCCATTTCCTCGGCACGGCAATCAAAAAGATCAAGTCACCCTGAAGAGAGATGAGTGCAGAAATATATTACTACAGAGAAATCATATTCCTGCATTCAGAAATCAATGCAGCATTTAGTCAAATCCCAAAGTAACAAGCCTGCTCGACTGCTGAAATATAATTATGGCATGATATTAGACTTGCTATTGTTTTCCACGTACGTGACAAAGTCTCCTGAGTTCTTCTGCCGCTTTATGGGAACTCTTGAGCAATCATAGCAATACCATCATATGTCCTTTACCAAAACAGTTGTAAAAAGTGGTCAGACTGTCATTCATAATTCATGTGTCTCGATGCAATGCACTTAGTCATATTTGTTATTTATTTACTTGTACTTATTGATTAAATGATAAAGCTGCTCTAAGTGAATTATGTGACACTAGTGGCACAAAAGGGAATTACAACTAATGACATTTTTAAAACAAACAGAGAGTCCCGACCTCAAACTCACACCATTGGCAGGGAGCCATCTCCAAGTTTTCTGATTGGCCTACTCATGCAGGACACTGGCAATAAGTATACAAGTATGCATACGTTGCACAATATGCAAGTATTCTGCATGTAGAAGATTGTTTAAATAACAAACTGCATTTACAGAAATATGCAGCATGACATTATAAATATGAAATGCACAGTACCGAATTATACTGTATATACCACAATGCAATGTGCCTGGCTAGCCCATCTATTTTAAGTAGCATCATATTTAAATAGCATCTGTATTAAAAGCGTTATTTTTAACCCTTATTTGTGACTCTGGACCGCAAAACCAGTCTTAAGTAGCATGGTTTTATTTATTAGCAAATAGCCAAAAATACATTGTATGGGTCAAAATTCTTTTATGCCATAAATCATTAGGATATTAAGTAAAGATGAAGACATTTTGTACATTTCCTACTATAAGTAAATCAAAACTTAATTTTTGATTGGAAATATGCATCGCTAAGAACTTGATTTGAACAACTCTAAAGGCGATTTTTTCATTCTTTATTTTTTTGCAGATTCCAGATTTTCAAAAAGTTATATCATGGCCATATATTTTCCATACATCAATAGAAACCTTGTTTATTCAGCTTTCAGATGATGCATAAATCTTAATTTCAAAAAATGAATGCTGATGGTCCATGGTCACATTTACCTCTATTTGGAGTAATATTTGATCATACACCAGGGTTATTATTACTACCTAAAACAAACTAAAATCACCATTACATTGAAGTTAAAATACTAAAATTATTAAAACAAACTAAATAAATAAAAATAAAAATAGACATATTAAATAAAAACTAATTAAAATGAAAAAAAAAACGTCATATAAAAATGAAAAATAATTGTATTTAGTATTTTCATTACAGCAATGCCTTCCTATTTATGATGATTTATTAAGTATTGCAATAAAAAAGAGTTTTACTATATTTATATATATATATAGTAAAACGTAGTAAGTCTTAAAAAAAGACTTTATAAAATTTAAGTAAATATAAAATTAAATAAATTTATTACTTAAAGCAAACTAAAATCACCATTACATTGAAGTTAAAATACTAAAATTACTAAAACAAACTAACTAAATAAATAAAAATAAAAATAGACATACATATTAAATAAAAACTAAGAAAAATTACATATAAAATGTCATATGAAAAATGTCATAAAAGTGTAAGTATTTTCAGTACAGCAATGCCTTCTTATTTGTGATGGTTTAGTAGTATTGCAAAAAAACAACAACAAAAAAACAAACAAACAAACACTTTAAAGTCCTTAAAAAAGTGAAAAACTGAAATAAGCTGAAGCATTACAAAAAAAAAACACCACTAAAACAATAAATAAAAATGTAATTAAACAAATATAAAATAATTATAATAAAAAAGTAAACATTTTTTATATAAATAAAATAATTAAAAGACAAACAAATGACAAATTTACTAAAAAGTAAGATAAAAACTGAAAATATCAAAATAAATGCTCAACTCAGTCAATTGATGGGATAGATTACCCCAAAAAAGTATCAATTACTTTCAAGAAGATATGTTGAAGAATATTGGTAACCACACTGTTGACGGTAGCCATTGACTTCCACTTTAGGGAAAGCAACACTATGAAAGTCAATGACCAGCAACTTTGGTCATCAACATTCTCCACAATATCTTCTATTGTGTACAGCAGCAAAAACAAATTCATACAGGTTTGGGTGAGCTATCTCTTCGATAGCTATTAAACTATAAACCACTCAAAATATCACTGAAAACTATACATAGTACTACAGTTTTTCTCCTTTGGTTTGGCTCATTTCTTGAAACAGAAATTACATTCTCAAAATGCTAAGATCATTTGGCAAAACAGTGTTACAGTTTAGCACAACACTATAGCTCACTTGCAAAAGCTCATATCTCTCCAAAAACAGTTCACTCATGCATCAAAACTAAATTCCTTTCCCATATAAAAAGTCAGTGCCACAAAAATGGCAAATATCCTTCTCAATTGCTTTGGCTCATTTCTTGAAACAGACCGGACATTCTCAACACTCTTGGTGCTTTTGCCAAAATAATGTGGATGGTTCAGCACAACACCATGGTTCACCTGAAACAGCTCATACCTTTCCCAAAACAGTTCATTTATGTGTCAAAACTAAATTTCCTTCTCATTTAAACAGTCAGTGCCCCCAAAATGCTTCGTCCCTTTGGCATTGTGTAAGCACTGCAAGTCAAAATGTTTAGATGTTTTGTCACTATATGGCAAAGGACCACTAAAATATCCCTCATGTCCACCTTACAGTCTTAGCCCAGTCCTTCATTGACAATGGTTACTGTACTGTTTTTGTCTAACTAACAGAATACAATTGTGTATAAAACTGAAAAAAAGAAATTTTAGGATTTTAGGGTAAGAGTAGCCTCCAAGGTTTGACGTCACACATTGCACTCATACTGCCAAGGAAATGGTAACTCCTTTTTTTATTGTAATGATCAACCACACCCAAAGTAACTTCCATATATCAGAGCACAAATAAACTGTATACAGCATAATAAACTGTAATATAAACACACAAACAAAAAACTAGAGTGCTTTAAATAAAGCTGGAGTTTCATAACAGTTCTTCACTGCCCGCCGTCCTCACCCTCCTGACCATCCACACGCTGCAGTCTGTGTGGCCACAGATTCTCGTCCACATCACAGCGATGTTATATTCCTCAAAATAAGGATTATACTGATAATAGCATCATATAGTAAGCTGCAGTTTTTAGGCAAAATGTTGAAGTCAGATAAATCAAATACTTTCATCCTGGATGACCTGGATACACAAATCAGGTAAAGTGGGTACTGAAGCCAAAAAAGTTTGGGAACCACTGCTTACAGTTTTTCTCGATTGGTTTGGCTCATTTCTTGAAACCGAGATGACATTCTCAAAATAACATGGACAAATCTCCAAACCACCTTGCAATTGTTCACAACAGAATGTCATTTTTCATTGGTTTTATCAAATTGCAAATGCTTTAGTACATGTCTCAAGTGACTCTGTGCTTTTTTTCAAATGATTATGTACAAGTAGCTACAGTTAGCACAATGAGCCCACATTTAGCACATTTTCCAAATAAATAGATCTTGCTGATCTAAACTGATTAGTTGATTTTTCAGTGAAATGGTTACTCTCTCCAAAACATATCAGCATGGTTTCATTGTGTAAGTCATCATATGCACAATTGTCTGTTCAACTGTCAAAATTAGTCAAAGATATAATACCATGAAAGAATTTCTTGGAACATTTGATAAATTTATGACAGTACTTGACAATCAATCAGGTGAAATTAGAACTAACGAAGGAGCAGTTTCCCACATCTCAGATGACCAATCAAACAGTTTGTTTAGTTACCTGACAGGTGTTGTCTATGATTATGACTGCTGCCAAAAGTATATAGACAGAGCTTGGCCTGGGGCCAGTTTCATTTGCAGTGTGAACATGGAAGCACCTCGCCAAGTACAACAGCAACTTCCTGCTCGAGGAAGAGGAGGAAGAAGAAGAGGAAGAGGAGGAGTGAGAATGTGTGGAGGAATAGGGGGAAGAGGCCGAGGAGCACGGAGGCACCATGATGTCCCAGATGAAATCCGGGCCACCCTTATTGACCACGTTATAAACCATCGCCTCACAATGGCAGAGGCAGGTCGCCGAGTGCAGCCTAATGTGCCTCGGTCTACAGTCTCCTCCATCATCCAAACCTTTCGCAGGGAAAACAGGTACAGAACTATTCTATTGAACTATTCAGTGTTGGTGTGTGTGTAGGCCTAGAGTACTGTAATATCTTCATGTGATGTTATATGATACTATAAAAATGACAAAGAAAAAAAAATGGAGAAAATACTGTGAATAGTATTCCAGTCACTGTGCAGTGCATCACACTTTTAGTACCATAAAACAGCAGTACAATTACATTGGTAACTCATTTTGTAACAAATTTACAGTGTTGACCTTTGACTTGTATGTCTAGGATTGGACGACAGCCTCAAGTGGGTGGCAGAAGAAAACTTCTAAATGAACAACAAGAACGAGAAATATGCAACATGGTCATTGCAAATAATGCCATCACACTGAGACAGATTCGTAATGCAATCCTTCTAGACAATGTAATGTTCCAAAATATAAACTCTATCAGCATCTCCACAATAGACCGGGTATTGAAGAAACATCAGATGACCATGAAACAGATTTACAGGGTACCATTTGAGAGAAACTCTGACAGAGTGAAAGAGCTGCGGTACCAGTATGTGCATGTAAGTCACTAACACTAAGACATGGTTACCACTTTTTTTTGTTTTGCTTTATCCTTTTTACCTTCAGAATCCAGCTTTGTGTGACTAGAGCATTTTGCCTAGAAATTGTCTTCAGTTTTTCACTCCCTCTTTTTACAGTACTTTAGATCCTCCCTGCAGTATCTGTCTCTACTTGACTGATTAGATTTATTTTTATTCTATTGTAGAGAATAATGGCATTAGAAGGCAACGAAACCCCTCACAACCTAGTGTTCGTTGATGAAGCTGGCTTCAACCTGGCCAAAGGTCGAAGGCGTGGCCGTAACATCATTGGCCACCGAGCCACTGTGGATGTCCCAGGCCAGCGAGGAGCAAATATAACAATGTGTGCCGCTATATCAGAAAGAGGTGTGGCCACACACATTCCCAGTTTAGGACCCTACAATACACAAAAGCTCCTCAATTTTTTGGACCACCTTTATACTGATCTGATCCCGGAAAATGAGAGAGGTGAAGAAGGACCTCAGCTACCACATTATGTCATTGTGTGGGATAATGTGAACTTCCACCGTGGCCCACGCATCAGAACCTGGTTCACCACCCATCCCCGGATGCTAATGGAGTTTCTTCCACCTTACTCTCCTTTCCTAAATCCAATTGAGGAGTTGTTTTCAGCTTGGAGGTGGAGGGTGTATGAGCATCAGGCTCAAGACCAGAGGGCCCTGCTGCATGCAATGGATGCTGCATGTGAGGACATCACAGGGGATCAATGTAGGGGATGGTTGAGACATTCACGCCGTTTCTTCCCTCGCTGCATCGCAAGAGAAAATATCCGTAGCGATGTGGATGAGAATTTATGGCCTAACAGAGAGCAGCGCGTCGATGGCCAGGAGGATGAGGATGGTGGCCAGGAAAGAGAGGGTGACAATGGCGACCACTGAAAATATTACTGTACTATAGTTCTGAAACTTTATTTACAGTATGGTAGGCTAGAGTTTTTTTTTTGTTTTTTTTTGTTTTTTGTTTGTGTTTATAACTGTTCACATTTACAGAATCCTGTATATGTTTTCTTTTCACAGTATGTTCTCTAATGTTAACATTTCTTTGTACGAATAAAAATGTTTACAGTTTCCTTGAGTATGAGTGGTTTATTGGAGGCTGATTTTACTGTAAAATCTTTTAGTTTTATTCATAGTGGTATTCTGTTGCTAGACCTGTGCCTCAGTGACAAAACGTCTAAGCATTTTGACTTGCAGTGCTTAAACAATGCCAAAGGTATAATGCATTTTGGGGGCATTGACTATTTATATGAGAAGGATATTTAGTTTTGACACATGGATAAACTGTTTTGGGAGAGATATGAGCTTTTGCAGGGGATCCATGCTGTTGTGCTAAACCATCCAGGTTATTTTGACAAAAGCACTAAATGAATGCACATGTGCCAAGGCAATTGAGAAGGATCTGTGCTATTTTGACTGTACTGACCTTTTATATGGGAAAGGAATCTGCTTTTGTAGCATGGAAGAAGAGTTTGGGGAAAGATATTTGATTTTGCTAGTGAGCTATAATGTTGAGCAGAACTGTAAGACTGTTTGGCCAAATGACCTTATGGTTTTGAGAATGTCATCTCGGTTTCAAGAAATGAGCCAAACCAATCGAGAAAAACTGTAATTGTAAAAAAGGTTATAATGATGGACAACCAGTAACTGAGATGTGTGAAACTCCTCCTTCATTAGTCAAGTTCTAGTTTCACCTGACTGTTGTAATAATTTGTAATCAAATGTTCCAAGGATTCACATACTGTATGGTATTCATGGTATTATGGTCTTGACTAATTTTGACAATTGAACAGACTATTGTGCATGTAATGACTTATACAATGAAATGACGCTGACACATTTTGGAGAGAACAACCATTAGACTGAGAATTAACAATCAGTTTAGATCAACAAGATCTATTCACTTGGAAATTGTGCTAAATGTAGGCTATCTGTACTTAATTATGTGCAAAGATGTACTTAGACATTTGCAATTTGATGAAATGAATGAGAAATTCAATTCTGTTGTGAACAATTGCTAAGTGGTTTGGAGGTTTGTCCATGTTGTTTTGAGAATGTAATTTCTGTTTCAAGAAATGAGCCAAACCAATGGAGAAAAACTGTAAAATAACACATTAACATGTACATTGTCAATGATACGATATAAACGAACCAGTTGAACCAGCATCCAGCCTCATCACGAAAACATCACGACCTCACTGACCTCATCTTGTTCTCTCGTCTCAAATCCGGCTCGAGCAGCAGGAGCTCACAATGAGACGTTATGCATATGAGTGGGTTTCTGACATGCCGTCACCTCTGCTGTGACACGAGAGAAGAAAGTCACAGGTTAGCATGGCCTTTATCGCTAACGTGTCTCTCATCTGGTCGGCTGCAAACATGTCATATCGCATCCGCCATTCCCGCTCTGACAACAGCTAGCTGACGTCTCTCCGGGTCTGTTTTGCAGCTTTTCTCTGAAGCAACACGCTGTCTGTGTGAGTTCGCACTGACAATTCTTCAGCTGCTCGAGCACTTCAGAGACGTGCCGGCTGCATCTGTATTTTGTAGGGCTCCTTGACTATTTATAACAACATTCACAGTCAAGGAAAAGTGTGCTTTGCAGCTAACAGGTGAAAAATAGTTCTGTCATGTACTCAAACAAAAAAGTCCTGGCAACACTTTATAATCCCACAGGACTACTTTCATTTTGATACTAACTTCAGATCCACTCTGGTGTTGTTGTTCCTTGTGAGCATTAAAATGGACACAAATCAGTAAATATTTGACATGTAGTAAGAGTACAGAGTTGTACAGAGAAATTAATATGGATATCAATAGTTCGGTTTTTAATGATTTGATTCATTTATAAATGGGTCATTCTGGTAATATTCACCAAAATTAATTGTTTAAAGCTTTTCACAATACTTTGGTATGCACATTATAATGAATACAAATGACTATTGCATTTTAATATTTTTAGCATAAAATAATGTCTTATATCTAGCTTAAACCAAACATTTTGTCATGTCCCAGAGGCACTTAACTGAGTTTGTACTTAGGAAATTATTAACAAAATGTGCATAGTGTCTGTGATTTTTAGCAATAATATAGGCATTTGTTTGTGTTCCTTACTTGTGAAGAATATATGCTGTATATATTTTAAAAACTGCAAGATATTTTATAAAAAGCAGACTTTCAAGGGGGGGTCCAATGCTTTCATGCATGTTAAGTTATTGACACTGTTAAAGAGTTGGATTCAAAAAGTTTCAAAAAACGATTTGAACGTATATATTACTTCAGAATATTTACATTTACATAATGGGTCTTTTTAACTATTTAAAGGTACTTTTATGGTGGATTTGTTTCTTACAAACACACAGCTTTTGGCTTCAAACAACGATTGATGGACTGGAATCATGTGAATCATTTGTGGATTATTGTGATGGTTTTATCAGCTCTTTGGACTCTCATTCTGACGGCACCCATTCACTGCAGACGGTTCATTGGCGAGCAAGTGATGTAATGCTACATTTCTCCAAACCTGATGAAGAAATCTTAGCCTAAGGGTGAGTGAATTTTCAGCAAAGTTTCAGTTTTAGGTAAACTATTCCTTTCATGAACAGAACTTGTTTTAACACTTGACCCAGTATTATGGTAATTTGGGCCACGCTGTGTTGCAACAATTAAACTCATTCAATCAACTGTCATTCTTGGTTTACGGTGATGTTTTAGGATTCATGTGGAGCTAAAAGCAGTAGTTTCGCTCCAAATACTCGCCCGCAATGTGTTTGCATCAGACGGAGGATTAGTTTTTCCTGCAGGTTAAATGGCATATCAGCAGGCTGCTCGAAAACCAAAGACCCCATTTCCATTCACATCTGCAATGACTAAAAAGCCTAATGGGCATAAGCAGCGCTAATTCTTTGTCCTTTGACACCAGGCCTCTATAAACCAGAAAAGCAAAATATCGGAGGGTTTTTTTTCTGTGAAAGCACACGTGAACGACCGGAGCCGGCGGGTGGCGGGATTCACGCTGTGGAAATGGAGAACCCACATAATAACATGCACAGCTGCCTCTGGATGCATTTTAATATTTGTCTCGAAGGAAATGCGGTCCGGCGGACGCAATGGGAAACGCTGCTCTGAGGTCTGCGGCTCCCGGTAGCGAAGGAATAGATCAGGCAAATCTATTAGCAAGCATTAAATGCCTCCAAATAATTCAATGGCTGTTCACAGTTTGACACAGCATGCTACCTTGCCCATATGGAAGTAGTGTGGATTTCCAGTCACATTAAAGTGCACTCAGTGGTTTAGATTTATACAGATGCCTCCTAAATTCTCAGTTGGGGGCTTTTTAAGCCACTTTTTGTGACAAGCACGTCTTCGGAATCATTCGAAAACTTCTTGCACTAACAAGTTCGGAGAGCAGGTAACTTTTAATGGTACAATAAAAAGCGAAGGCGCTCAAATGTTCGCTTGTGCACTTTATACCTGTTCCGGAGGGGAGCTGGAGAGAGATAAAAAGAAAGACTTCTTTTGCACGTTTGCAGGAATGGTAAAAAGGCACATTATTCCCTAAAGCCGAAGGCCAAATTGGGGTTGGAGTCGTTGTATTGGTACAAATGACAATAACAGCTTGGAATGAAAATGGTCTTTTTAGATGAGCAAGAAATCACACTGCCTCTTCGTCTGCTCGTATTTACTGTAAGTAACTGCAGCAGCTGGCGGCTCGGAGAAAATCATTGTGAATTTGTGAAGGATCATTCAAAATAAACAAACAAACTTTGACTGACCTCTTCGATGCTGAACTTCAGGCTTTAAACTTTTGTGAAGTATTGCAGCAATGGTTTTCTGTTCCCACTTTTTGCAAACACCTTTATGACTTTTGCCCTGGCTGACCTTTGTGGAAAAACACAAAATAAAGTCCCAACAAGTCTGAGTTCAAGTTTTGTTGGGTTTTATACTTGTTTATTATGATATGAATGGACAGATATAAAAACAGATTCTAGAACCTACAGTATTAATGCAATATTGTGAGAAAATAGTATCCTTACCTTAGTTAGGGTCAGTTTTTTCTTTCTTTCTTTCTTTCTTTCTTTCTTTCTTTCTTTCTTTCTTTCTTTCTTTCTTTCTTTCTTTCTTTCTTTCTTTCTTTCTTTCTTTTGAATATATATTAAAATATAATTTATTCCTGTGATCAATGCTGAATTTTCAGCATCATTACTAGAGAATGAACCTTATAGAAGCCTTTTATTCTCACCAAGGCTGCATTCATTTTATTAAAAATACAGTGTAAAATTGTGAAATATTATTAAAATTAAAATTATATTATATTATATTATATATATATATATATATATATATATATATATATATATATATATAGAAAATTTTAATGTTCAATATTAAAATTTTATTTTTTATTTTATTTTAATTACACATATTATATATAATATATGTAATTTATTTCTATGATCAAAGATAAATTTTCAGCATCATTACTCTAATCTTCAGTGTCACATGATCCTACAAGAATGCTTTTACTCTCATCGGGGCTGCATTTGTTTGATTAAAAATACAGTAAAACATTGTTAAATTGTAAAAATATTATTACAATTCAAAATAGCTGTTTTTTTTTGAGTATACATTCAAATTTTCTTTATTCCAGTCATCAAATCTTAATTCTCACCATCATTAATCCAGTCATTAATGATCCAGTCACGTGATCCTTCAATAAGCCTTTTATTCTCGCCAAGGCTGCATTTATTTGATTACAAATACAGCAAAAATTGTAAAATTATGGAATATTATTACAATTCAAAATAACCATTTTACATTTGAATATATATATAAAAAAATATATATTCTTGTGATACAATGTTGGATTTCCAGCATCATTACTCCAGTCTTCAGCAGTGTCACATGATTCTTCAGAAATCATTCTAATTTGCTATAATTTAATATTTTAGTGTTTTATGATATTTACCATCCTAACCCATGTACATGTTCCAGTATTTTTGTGCACAAATAACTTTCCATTCTGGTTGGTAACGCCCACTTTTCTAGTAACCAATATCTGATCCTGTTTCAGTCTGAAAAATGACATTGGGTAAGTTACATGTAACGAGAATGCCAATTCATGTTGACTCTAACCAGTAGCATATCTAATTATATTTACAGTACATTATCATCTGCGAGTCCTCTGTACAGGCACACCAGGATAATTAGTCCATCACCTGCACTGATTGTACCTACAAGGTTTAAATCCCTTGCTGGCGAATGTCTGATGAATATACATGGGTGGCACTGCATCATCCTGACAGGACAGTGGTCGCATTGCCCTCTGAAAAAAATTAAGCATTCATTATTCTCAATTACGCTTTAGTCCCAGAAAGATATAACCACCCACGCTGGAGGGAGCGATCGGCGGTGGGCAGGGAAATGACCCGCTGGCAGGGACGGCGAACACAACAGCTGTTGCTATCAGCAAGCCAAACCCAGAGAGCACGTTATGACATTGTGTCCCGATCTGTCCCCCAGCCCACATTCGTCGTCCAATAACATTTTACAAATCACTGCTCAGCTTGAGAGCAATTCGTATTATTTATGCCACTGGGGGAGATACATCTTTATGTTATTAAAACAGGACAACCAGATAGGGGGAACATCTTGATTCTTGATCTTATTTGGAGGACATCAGTTCTGTGCAGACAGTCTCTTTGCTTGCAGCATAAATTCTGGTCCTCGTTCTGCTTATTCCGGCCAAGAACTGCCTGCTGAGACAGGAAGAGACCTTCTAATTAGTATATAAAGCAACCGTAAGTCTCTTCTGCTCACCGAGCCTGGATTTATTGGATTAAAAATACAGAAAAATTGTGAAAAAATATTACAATTCAAAATAATGGTTTTCTATTTGAATATATATTAAACTGTAATTTATTCCTGTAATGCAAAGCTGAATTGTCAGCATCATTACTCTATTCTTCAGTGTCACATGATCCTTCAAGAAGCCTTTTATTCTCACCATGGCTGCATTTATTTGATTACAAATACAGTAAAAATAGTGAAATTGCTAAATATTATTACAATTTAAAATAACTGTTTTCTATTTGAATATATATTAAATGTAATTTAATATAAAGTCTTTTTATTCTCACCAAGGCTGCATTTATTTGATTAAAAATACAGTAAAAATAGGAAAAAATGTGAAATACTATTACAATTTAAAATATCTGCTTTCTTTTTGAATATATATTAAATGTAATTTAATTCTTGTGATTAAAGCTGCATTTTCAGCATCATTACTCTCTTAAGTATGATCCTTTGAGGAAGTCTTTTATTCTCACCACGGCTGCATTTATGTGATTGAAAAAAAAAAAAAAAAAACAGTAAACACTTGTAAAATTGTGAAATATTATTACAATTCAAAATAACAGTTTTTTATTTGAATACATTTTTATAATTTATTCCTGTGATGCAAAGCTAAATGCATCATTACTCCAGTCTTCAGTCACACATGATTGTTTAAGAAGTTTTTTATTCTCACCATGGCTTATTTGATTAAAAATACAGTAAACAATCATAAAATTGTGAAATATTATTACAATTCAATATAACTGTTTTCCATTTGAATATATATTAAAACGTAATTTATTCCTGTGACACATATGCTGAATTTTCAGCATCATTACTCCAGTCTTCAGTGTCACATGATCATCCTTCAATAAGCCTTTTATTCTCACCATGGCTGCATTTATTTGATTAAAAATACTGTAAAAATAGACAAAATGTGAAATAATATTAAAATTATAAATAAATGTTTTCTATCTGAATATATATTAAAATATAATTAATTCCTGCAACTCAAAGCTGAATTTTCAGCATCATTTCTGCAGTCTTCAGTGTCACATGATCCTTCTGAAATCATTCTGATATGCTATTTTTGGTAACATTAAGACACTGTAAATGTCATTGAATTCACTTTTGCATCCTTGATGAATAAAATACATCCCATTATTTTATTTACATTTTTTCCTCAGTTTTAATTGCTGCTAACATCTATGCCGGTTTTGCCACTAACCTTTACTTTTACAAGTCTATGTAAACAAGACTTGATGGACTGAGAAAAACCTATGTGTCCTTACTCTTGAAAACTGCATTTTCAGGGAAAGCACGAACTGATAAAGTATATATCTCTCGAATGCACTGTTATATGCCCGTCTGCCAAATGCATAAATGTAAATCAGACGATCCGTGGGTGTGCGTCTGAGTTTGAGACTACAAGAGGAGCACCAATCAAAAAAAGATGAAGGAAGAAAAAGCGCTACCACAGAATATAAGACTTTTTCTCCATCTCTGCAAAAGTATTCACAAAGTTCTCAACTCAAGTTTGAGTTTTTCCACTCTGATTAAACTGCATTAAGTTGCAGGTTGGGACCTGAATGCTTTTTTGGAAGCACTGCGCATCGATTTCTAAATTTGTTCTCTCTTTAATAAATGATACTACCAGGCATTAAATAATGAATGAACATTGAGTGAATGCCAAACAATGGTAAGTCAGAAAGTCTTCATTGGTTGCCCTGCACAGGTGCTTAAATAAATCAGGCGGTCATTTAGCACAATGCAAATCAGCAGAAGCACCTCTATTCTCATCATTTGGAAGGAGAAAACGAATGCCAAGAAGATGTAAAGAGAGGGTTTTCTTCTCCCCAGAAGCTTTCAATGCAATCTCCTAAAAGTTTTCATCAATCAGTCCAAAATTTGCTGCGTTGTGGTTAAAGTGCCCTCTCCAAAAGATCTGGCCTTTATTAATGAAAGGCATCCATTATTGTCAAGAAGCTATAGGGTTTATGTATATAAATGAATTCTCCAACCCACTTATCCATGCTTTATTATGAACGAGCAACACGAAATTGTGTTTCTGATCAGCGCAGATCAATTCAAATGCGCACGAGTTGCCCAGTGTCAGACGGAGGAGGAGGTGAATGTTTCACCGCTCTTATTATGGCTCCTGCTAATGATATTAAATATGAAGGGGAAATATATTACGCTACAGCTAATTCTTTGATGGCTGACAGTTTGCCACTAGTTTAATTTCAAGCATCTGCCAAAGAGACGACGACAACAAAAACTTGTTCTTCCCTTCTAGTTAGTTGGGCCTAATCAGCAAAAGGCCTTTAAACATGTTGGGGTATACAGTAGTGTCAGGTTTGCTCGGTGAGCATTTGCGATGTTCTGGTGCGCTAATGTTGTTTGACATGGACAGCTGTAGGGCTTCGTCTCGTCTGATCATGTTAAAGACATGTTACCTTTCATCATATCAGAAACTGAGACATTTTAGTTCAAAAGGTTATTTCTCATTCTGGTCCTGATCGGAGTCCCTCTTGAATTTGTGAGGGAACTAAACACACATCTATGGCAAGCCGTTTTAGCCTAAAATATGCTAAGCGTTACTTGTCGCAATTGCATTTTTAATAGTAACAATTCAATTAGAGAGCTTTATAATTCAATTCCTACTAGTAACAATGGCAAATAGAGAGCTTTCTAATTAAATTCTTGCTAGTAACAATTCCAATCAGAGAGCTCTACAAATTAATTTTTACTAGTCATATGTTTCCATTGACTTCCATTAATTTTTAATTACAGAGCTCTGCAACATAATATTTACTAGTAGTAATTACAATTAGAGAGATCTACAAATGAATTCTTACTAGTAACAATTACAATTATAGACCTTTCTAAAGCAGTATTTTCTAGTAAATTCTAATTAGTGAGCTCTCTAATTTAATTAAATCTCTAATTGTAATTGTTACTAGTAATAATTCAATTTTAGAGCTCTCTAATTGAAATTCTTACTGGTAAAAAAATCTGTTGTAGAGGTCTGTCTTTAAAAATGAATGGAAATCATTGCAGACATATGACTAGTAAAAATTCATCTGTAGATCTCTCTAATTGTAATTGTAACTAGTATGAATTGAATTAGAGAGCTCTCTAATTGGCATTGTTACTACTAAAAATTGTATTATAGAGCTCTCTATTTGAAATGTTTCTAGTAAAAATGCAATTACGATGAGTACCGCTTAATATATTTTAGGTTAAAACGGCTTGCCATACACATCAAACAGGCCAACAGAAACCAGACAAATAATGTTACAAAAGTAAATTTACATATACACACTTGAGGGAAATAAATTAATTAATTAATCAATTGTGATTTGCATACTGGAAAATAAGGTACATTTTTAGATTTTGCATTTATTTGTTATTTAAAAATATAATTATAATTATAATTATATTATAATATTGTTTGTACACATAGTGTTACAAATAGTTAAATAGTAATGCTTAATCTTACACTACCAGTCAAAAATATATTTTGAACAGTAAGATTTTAATTTTTTTTAAAGAAGTCTCTTTTGCTTACCAAGCTTGCATTTATTTAATCCAAAGTACAGCAAAAACAGTAAGATTTTTACATATTTTTTACTATTTAAAATAACAGTTTTTTATTTTTTGTAATTTATTACTCTGATTTCAAACCTGAATTTTTAGCATCATTACACCAGTCACATGATCTTTCAGAAATCATTCTAATATTCTGATTTGCTGCTCAAAAAACATTTATTATGTTGAAATCAGCTGAGTAGAATTTTTCCAGGTTTCTTTGACGAATAGACAGTTCAGAAGAACAACGTTTATCTGGAATAGAAATCATTTGTATCATTATAAATGTCTTTATCATCACTTTTGATTAAATTAAAGCATCTATGTTAAATAAAAGTATTCATTTCTATTTCTTCCCCCCATAAAAGTATACTGACTTCAAGCTTTTGAATGGTATAGCGCATAATGTTAAAACTTTTTATTTTAGATAAATACTGATTTTTGAATCTTTTTATTCTTAAAAAAGTATCCTGAAAAAATGTATGCAACTGTTTGAAATATTGATAATAATAATAATAATAATAATAATAATAATAATAATAATAAAAAGGTTTGATTTCTAAAAGATCATGTGACACTGAAGACTGGAGAAATGATGCTAAAATTCAGCTTTGATCACAGGAATAAATTACATTTGAAAATATATTCAAATAAAAAGCAGTTATTTTGAATAGTAAAAAATGTTTTACAAAAATACTGCTTTTGCTGTATTTTGGATCAAATAAATACAGGCTTGGTATGCAGAAGAGAACTTAAAAATAAAAAAAAAACATTAAAATCTTACTGTTCAAAAACCTTTTTACCTATTTTTAAATAATAAACAGATTATTAAAGCATGTTTTACAAGACAATACAATTTCATCTATTCTACTTTAAAATGTAGTTTTTAATCCAATTGTGAAATTAACTAGCAATTTCTAAATGAAAACAGCTTCTAAAGCCTTTTTTTTAAGAATATATTGTCAAGTTTAATATCACCGTTTCCACCATGATCTTTAGTTTTGTCA
>NC_133366.1:50820045-50850604 GCF_049309525.1 Garra rufa | reverse complement strand
CTAACTAACTGACTAACTAATTAACTAAATATTTATTTATTAAAACTTAAATAATTAAATAAATAAATAGTTAGTTAAATAGTTAGTTAGTTAGTTAGTTAATTATGAATTAGTTTTAAATAATAATGATTAATTAGTTTTTATTTATTTCCAGTTAGAAAATGCATTTAATTTAGCTGATCATTTACCATGTTATTTTTGTGAAATTATGTTATTTTGTTAGTTTTATTAAAATATTATTTTTTTATTATATATATATATATATATATATATATATATATATATATATATATATATATATATATACACACACACACAGTTTTGGGCAATCATCGGGAATAAATAGGCAGAAATGGTAAAAAATAAGTTATGTATTTATTTATTATTATTGTTATTATTATTTGTTAATTTTTAATACTATTCAATGTTTATTCTATATTAATTTTTGCTAATTGCCACCTCACATGTAAAGAAAAACATAACTAAGAGCTTCTGAGATTTTATGATATAAAATTTATATTGTATATTCAGTTTTGAGAACGGGCACTAATTGGGCAATAAATAAAAATTTATTATTCATTTATTTATTTATTTGTTTATTTATGTAATACATTTTTACTATCTATGCCTATTTATTGGCCAATGATTGCCCTGTTCTCAAAATATACAATATAAATTTTCTATAATTAATTATGTTTTTTTTTTTTTTTTTTTTTTTTTTGCCCAGTTCCCAAAACTGAATATATCTCAGAAGCCATGCTTTTCTCCACATGTGAGATGACAATTAATATAAAAAATAATATAGAATAAACATTGAATAGTATTAAGGGTTATTATTTAAAACTAATTAATCATTAACAAAAAATATTTAAATGAAACTGAGCTAAAAAAACACAAAACATAATTTGACAAAAAAATAAGACATGGTAAATGATTAACTAAATTAAATAGATTTTCTAACTGGAAATAAATAAAATCTGAACTAAAACTTTAATAAATAAATAAACAAACAAATAAATAAATAAATAAATAAATAAGAAACTGAAATTGAACATAAAAATGAAAGTGAATTCAAAATAATAATGAAAACTAATATGGTATACAAATAATAATACTAAACATATTCCATACATATGAAAAAATGCACACTGTGCATACAGAAAACAAAAAACAAAACAAAAACAACAACATATATGAGGAATATGCTAGTATACTATTCCGAACATTTCTCTCTTTCTCTCTCTCACAAACACACACACACACACACACACACACACACACACACACACACACACACACACACACACACACACACATGCACACTCATTGAGTTTGCCATCTCTATTAATATGAACCACAGGAGGAAACACACAGCGTAGGTTCTCCTATTGTTTTCTTTTGCTCACCCTGGCCTGTTCTTAATTAGAGCTCCAGTGAGCAAAACAAGTCAATTGAGGGAGGCTTTCTCATTACATGGTGGGAGGAAAAAAGATCATCATCTGGGACGGACCGCATCTATCAAAGAACAGGCTGGGCATTATCTTTATTCATTGAAACTCAGGGATTAGTTTACCTACATCAAAATCCTGCTGCTTTTTTTTATACAACAAAAGAAAGATCTTGCAAATGTGCGACAGTTTTCACTGTACAGAAAAGAGCAGGCAATAAATAAGTGATAAACTTCAGGGTTTTGGCAACAAGATGGTAAATCTGTACTGTACCTTTAAATCTTACATTGGAATACATTTAGACCTGTAGAGCTTTTCCAAGGTGAAATTGATGTCTGCTCGCACAGACATTTCTAATTTGCTTTATTATTTTTGATCACTGTATTTACATGAAGCTGACAATGTCAACAAATGGTTTTAATAACACAGAGAGAACTCTGAACGTCTGAATAACGGCACGCCTGTCAGTCAGTGCCGCTTGAGAGGCCGCGCAGGTGCAAATCATTAAAGGGAAATGGTGTGAAATGCTCAAGCATTTATTACCCATCAACCATGATAATTGCTCATCAGGTGACAAGTTGTACGTCCTGCTCGAGAAAGCCCTGATAGGTGTGATGAACTCCCGCAGCTGAGAACATCCATCCAGGAGTGAATCACCATCTTTTACACTTGAGTTTGGGCCTCAAGGGCAATCTCAGAAGCAAGATGTTTAATAGCAGTATTGTCGTTGCACAATCGGGACTGTCCTAAATCACAATAGAGCTACAATTTGCCAAGATAAGCAGTTTAGGCTTGTTCAACTGCTTTGAATAAAAAAAATCAGACTTGTATGCCAGCAATTTTAGTCATTTATTATGGGAAACCATCGCTGAAGGGACGAATACACAATCTCACTCATCCACAAAGTTACTATGTTACTCTCAAACTAAAGCAGATGATTATAGATTATATTCAAGCAGTGCTCCTGTTTTCATTTTGACAAGATTCATGTGGCTATCAATTGGAGAGAAATGACTGAAAATGTCAATATTTCTGCAAAAATGCTCTACTTTAGTAGTTCATACAGCCCCTTCATACAGGTTAAAGTATATCTTCTAGCATTAACATTTTAACGTCTTTTTTATTAACACAAGCTGAGAAAAATAATTAATTGTGACCCCCCCCCCAGAATTATAGTTTATAACTCGCAATTCTGACATGTTTTTTCTCAGAATTATGAAATATAAACTCACAATTGCGACCTATAAAGTCAAATTTATAAGATATAAACTCTGAGAAATTAAGTCAGAATTGCGAGATATAAACTCACAGTTCTGACTTTTTTCTCAGAATTGCGAGTTTATATCTCGCAACTGTGATGTTTTTTTCTCAGAATTGTGTTTATAACTCACAATTCTGACATTATAACATCCAACTGTGAGTTATTAGGTCAGAATTGTGAAATATAAACTCCCAATTCTAAGAATAAATCTTTTTTCCCTCTCGAATTTGGACTTTATAAATCACAATTGCAAGTTTATATCTCACAATTCTGACTTTTTTATCAGATACAGTATAAACTCACATTTGCGAGTTATAATGTCAGAATTGCAAGACATAAACTAGCAATCTTGAGAAATAAAGCCAGAATTGTGAGATATAAACTTACAATTCTGACTTTTTTCTCAGAATTATGAGTTTATATCTCGCAATTGTAACTTTTTTTCTCAGTTTTGTTTAAGTCTTGCCATTCTGACTTTTTTCTCAGAATTGTAAGATATAAAGTCACAATTGAGAGCTATAAAGTCAGAAATGCGAGATACAAACTTTTTTCTCAGAATTGTGAGTTCATATCTCGCAATTGTGACTTTTTTCACAATTTGTGTTTATAACTCGCATTTCTGACTTTATAACACACAATTGTGAAATTCTGAAATATAAACACAATTCTGAGAACATATCAGTCCCCCCCCCTCAAAAGTGGACTTTATAACGTACAATTGCGAGTTTATATCTCACAATTCTGACTTTTTTCTTGGAATTATGAGACATAAACTCACAATTGCAAGCTATAATGTCAGAATTGGATAATATAAATTCACAATTGAGAGCTATAAAGCCAGAATTGTAAGATATAAACTCGCAATTCTGAGAAACTAAGTCAGAATTGCGAGATACCACTCAGAATTGTGTTTATATCTCGCAATTGTGACTTTTTTTTCACAATTTGTGTTTATAACTCGCATTTCTGACTTTATAACAAGCAATTGCGAGTTATTAAGTCAGAATTGTAAAATATAACTCGCAATTCTGAGAACGTATCAGTCTTTTTCCCCCTCAAAATTGCACATTATAGCTCAGAAATGGGAGTTTAAATCTCGCAACTCTGATTTTTTCCCCCTGAGAATTAGGAGATATAAACTCACAATTGCAAGCTATAAAGTCAGAATTGTGACATTTTTTCTCAGAATTGTGTTTATATCTCACAATTCTGACTTTATAACATGCAGTTGAGAGTTTATATCTCCCAATTCCAAGAAAAAAAGTCAGAATTATGAAATACTAACTCGCAATTCTGAGAACATATCAGCTTTTTTTTCCCTCTCAGAATTGGACTTTATAATTCACAACTGCGATTTCACAATTGCACAATTGCAAAATCTTGCAATTTTGACTTTTTTTCTTAGAATTCTGTGATACAAACTCGCAATTACAAAAAAAAAAAAAATCAGAATTGCAAGTTTTTAGCTCGCAATTGTGAGTTTATATCAAGTCATTGTGACTTTATATCTGACAATTCTGACTCGCAATTGCAAGTTTGTATCTCGAAATTCTGACTTTATAACATGCAGTTGAGAGTTTATATCTCCTAATTCCAAGAAAAAAAGTCAGAATTATGAGATAAAAAGTCACAATTACCTTCCATAAGAAAAACACTGTGCACAGCCAGGAAAAAAAAAAAAGAAAAAAAAATGCTATGCTGTTAGGAATAAATCAGGTGAGTGTTATTTGCACAAGCTGCTCTGTAAAAACTAGAGAAAATGAGAAAGAGAGCGTAAAGTCTAAAGTGTAAAGAAACAAACACTTAAATGTGTATTCTGGATATTTCTTTCCACTAGTCTGAAAGAAAACATGTCCTCCAAGCAAAAATAGCCTAAGATCTCAAAATTGGCCAGTGCATGAAAAAACAATGGTTTTGCCTGCAGTGTCTTTCCTTAAAACAAAACTAAAATCACACCAGACTGGATTTGAAGCGAATTCGTCCACAGCTCATGCAACAAATCAGAGCATAAACACTATCCACACTACATTTATTTATTTATTTAGTTTTATCATGATCATATGGTCACTTCATTACATCACCTGTTTATAATGGCTGAATTCACTAATAATAGAAACCAATTTTACTGCATCAATCAATCAAGCACAGCTAATTTGATCATGTCAGAGCAATTTACGACATGTTGTGTTGTCCGCTTCGCTTACGAGCGCTTCATTGACGAGTCCAAATTAACCTGTCATTTTATGCATCGTCCACGCTCAACCCTATACGCCTTTAACGACTTCCATACAGAATTCCTGCAATCATCGAACAGAATCCAATGGATTTGAGACACCGGCAGCATCCTAATTATCCAGCCCTGATAGGGAACGTGCCTTGACCTCGAACGCCGTCTGAATTCACAGCGCGCCCCCTCCTTCATATGCTTACTTTTCCGATTAATTTCTTTTGGAGACTCGGTGACAACTCACGGCGAAACGCCGGGCACCTCATCATTTCCACAGATATATTGTCGGAAGGTGAATTAGCATTTGCTTTTGCCATATTATCTCACTTTGGATTTACATAAATGTGTTTTTCCAGCACGCCATTGCTGAATTATGCATGAAAACGGATCTTTCCTTTGGAAGCTGCCCAGATATTCTGATCAGCATATTTTAGATATTCATTCGTTTCACATTGTTTGCCATTAATATGCATCACTCTCGACCATGATCCTAACACGGCACAACGGATACTGACGCTCGCTCTCCTACAAATTCCCACTCGCTTATTCGGCCTGGAAAGAAAAGTGGGGAAAACGCATTCTGGAGTGGGGAGGTTATCTAAAATGATTTGATTCAACCGCTATCCCATAAATGATTCACGTTCAGCTGTCCTCCAAAATAGCAAGGTGGTTTTGGGGGTGAAAATTATATGTATTTTATACCCCGGCATGTGTGTCTCAGCTGGTAAGAAAAGCGGGATACCACTTATTTTAGCCGACAAATAGAACTATTACGGAAATAGGGAAGTCTGAGACCTCCGAACTGGAAAAATAGCCAATATGTCACTTTATGCTGAGCCAGCTTCAGCTGTTCATAGGAGTAAAGGGTTCCCAGCGTGAAGAGATTGACTTTTTCTGGATAACATGCCAAGGGTTAGTGCAGGCTTTGGGATTAAGACCCAGAGAAAGCTTGGGATTTCTTGGGTCAACTATTGAAAGGAGGCCAAACAAAAGGATGGCTGTTTTCTTGAAATCCTCCAATGGTACACCGCACACCAAAGCAGTCAGCAGCTTTTCTGCAAGAGTTATCAACCTCAGTATAAAGCTAATTTACTCTACGAGAACTAATCTGTTCGTACAACCATATTTATAGTCAAACTCATGATGAAAGTTAAAATAGATAAGTTCTTTGTGCATGCCATGTTTCTCATGCAAACATCACTACATTATGCATATTTGTAACCCTGGACCACAAAACCAGTCTTAAGTATGCATGGGTATATTTGTAGCAATAGCCAAAAATACATTGTATGGCTCAAAATTACTGATTTTTCTTTTATGCCAAAAATCATTAGGATATTAAGTGAAGATCATGTTCCATGAAGATATTTTGTAAGTTTCCTACAATAAATATTTTTGATTATTACCCATACCAAAAAGAAGTATACTTCAAGTTTATTTTATTAAGTATACTTAAGTAAAGTTCAAGTATATTTTAAGTATACTTCATGTAGTAAGTATACAAATATCAGTGTACTAGTATTATACTTTTAAGTATACTATTTCAATACTCATTAGGACTAAATTGGCCCACTTTCTAGTATTTTTTAGAAAGTATTTTTTTAGAAAGCTTATTTATTCAGCTTTTAGACTATGTATAAATCTCAATTTAAGAAAAGTGACCCTTATGACTGGTTTTGTGGTCCAGGGTCACATTTAGGGTTGGGGTTAGTCTGAATCCTGAAGTAATCCCGAAGTAAAATTCGCTGGCATCACCCAGATTGTGCAACTGAAATAAATGATACCACAAATCATGTGTCTACTAGAAGCTAAACACATAAAAAAATGAAATAAAACTGCACTACCAGATGAATTGCACCAGATGGACTAGTTCAGACAGGATGGACAACATGGGACGACAACCAACTAGTTAGAACAAAGTGGATACATTTCTTTGCAGGCCAGTTTTATTTAATGCTTAATGGTTCTGTTGTAAGAAAATGTGCTTTTTAGTCCATACTGAAAGCCAGATTAAAGAAAAAAAAAAAAAAAGCAAGAAGTTGTTGCTCCTTGAAGCTTTTAAGCAAAAGGTCAGTTCCTAAAGAGCACTAAAACATATTTTAGTCGAAAAGATCCCAGTTTAAAGGAAATAAAATGCATGGAAGCCACATAAGAGACAACACTGTAAAAAGTGCTGCAGGGATGATCTATATTTGGGCCAGAAACAGGTTTGCATTTACCTCTTCTAGGTCCATCTTATGAACTCAATGTTTTGTTTTTTTGTTCAACTGGTTTTTGATTCAAATAAGGTCAGTGTCAAGATATTTTCACGTTTTAGTCTACAACATAAAACACATCAGTAATACCACTTGTGATTTTATTGCTTTCACTTGTGCCGAAAAATAAAAGCAGTTGCTAACAAATGGATAAATGGGACTAGAGAGGTTTTCAGGGACATTCACGCAGAAAAGCTAAACTCATCTACTCACTAGTTGCTTTTACAGCCTCATTGTGTTTATAATCACACTCTTGCCAACAATGCTATCTCAAACCTTCATGGAAAGGTTTTTAAGGAGAGACGATGCAGACAAAAACAGTTTTTTCATGCCCCTATCAAGTTTGAGATTTTGTCCTTTTTGGTGTTTCATAAAGTGTTTTTTTCAGACTAGTGGAAATAAATCATCCAAAATACACCGTTAAGTGTTTCTTTTATAGCAGTGAGTGACAAAATGAGAAACCCCAAATCCCCTCAGTAAAAACATTTTACTCTAAACTGTCAAAACAAATTAAACAAGAATTTTGAAACTGACTTCATCCAGTGTTTAGATTTTTGTACTAGAAATTTATCCAAATTGGTGCATATTTCATTACATAATTCCTCATTTGCATATTTAAACCAAACATTTTAGAAAACTTGTAATACAAAAAATGTTTGCAATTAACAATGTAATCAATTAATTGGGTAAGTAGGTGATACCTATTAGTTGTTTTTTTTTTACCCTATTGACCTGCGGTGTCTCAAAGGAGCTGTTGGAAACTTAAAGTACGTTTACATGACAGCGCTTGGACTAAAAATGAAAAAGTTTGTCCTTTGCATTTTTTGAAAGGCTTCACATACAGATGACAACATTGTCAAAACATCCCCCTTTTTGGCAGATCAGCAAAAACTAAACTAAAAATGTTGCATTATGCATACCAGGCCAGTACATGTTTTAAAAAGTTTCCAAAATGCCATTATCGTGTAAACGCATGGCCAAAATGCATAAAAAACATTTACATTTTAATTGAAAAAAATGTTATGTAAACACCTCCTTAATGGTGGTGACATTGAGGCCATGCATTTGTGGTGTAGTTTGTTTATTGCATGCGTTTAGCTTTTACTTCAGCTTCAAAAGCTTTTATTTAGGGTCCAAAATTAAATTAAATTAAATTATTAAATTAAATTAAATTAAAAAATAACTGTTGAACTGGGTTACTAATGTGCAAAATGCATAAAAACTTTTACGTTTTAGTTGAAAACAGTGTTATGTAAAATGGTGGTGACATTGAGGTCATGCATTTGTGCTCAGTTTAGCTTTCACTTCGGCTTTAAAAGCTTTTATTTAGGTTCCAAAATTCATAAAAGTTGTGGTTATTTGAGACAATTATCATGATAAACAAAATCTGTAATAATATGAACTTAAGTTCATTACAGAGCTTATTTTCTGGATGAATAAATAAATAAATAAAAATCTACTAAAAGAATACATACACTGTAAAATAAGTTTATTATATTTTAAGTTTAGCTAACATGAAATGTTAAGTTGTACTTAACTTGGATATTTGAGTTGAGTAAACTTAACATTTTAAGGCAGCACAAATACGTTGAAACAATGTTTTTTTTTACAGTGTACATTTTTTGTCAAGCGAATCAGGATGATGCTAACTTTAACTAGGTTAAAAACATTGAAAATACACTAAAATCAAATCAATTCAAATCTACTGAAACTTTATAAGACAAAGAATCAGTTTTAAATTTGAATGTAATTTATGATATCAGATCTTTTATCCATTGTAAACCTCTAATTATGAAATTAAAAGAAAAAAAAAAATCCTAATTCCATTTTATTGATTACATTTCACATTCTGAACTTAAATTGTTTGAAAAGAGCTTTTCAAAAGTCATATTTCATGAGATCTTGAATTCACACTCTAGGAAAACAGAATCATACTCAAATAAAATATTCATTTTGCCCCTCTTTTTGCTTTTTGGACCTTCTTTGAAAAATCTTCAAAACGCCACCGGTAATATCCATTCGTCCTCCTCTTATGTTGTTTCTAGGCCTAATGTTGGGTGGACTTTTCAAAGAAGCCACAGTGTCTTTAATGTATTAAAGATCAAGCCTTACACTCCTCTTAGTTAAGGTAATATTTGTTTGAACTCATGGCCAGAAGTGTGTTTAATTTTAGGATTAAATGGATTAAGACAGAAGTAGGTCTTCGAAATTTGCCGTTGACAATCCTCTCCAACGCCGTTGACCAATTCAATTCCTCCTATACACTCCTAACTGTCAAACGGCCAATCTGTGCTTTCTCCAGTGGGGACTTAAAGCAAAACAGACTTTAATTCAACAACTGAGGCAAAACAAACCCTGGCCAGTCTTTTTCTGGATGACTTTTAATTCATGTAAGGATCTCTACGTCTATGTGCATCGAGAGTCGGACGCTACACTTGCCATTCGTTCGCCAAGCTTTAATGTGAAGTCAAGTGCTGAGAGCGATGTTGTGGAACTTAATCAATGTTGATGTGGGCAATTAATGTTCACATTGCGCTCGTTCAAAGATGATAGGCATGCAAAATGAGGATCATTCGGATGGATGCCTCCCCGCTGAGGTGAAGCGAGGCCTTCCGGCTTTGAGGAGTTGATCCAGATACTGACGGAGAACTTCAACGTGTGCAGAACGACCCTACATCGCATTACACACCATATGCTCCAGGATTAGAACAAAGATACAACGGCTGCGGGTCGAATAAGAGTCAGTTTCAATATCTTGAGATTTCGAGGGCTCTCATGTGAGTGTATCTATTTGCTGTATTTAGTTGAAATATGCTGTCAGAACAGCTGGAGTAGAGCGAAGCTTTGTCTCAGGGCCATGAGATCATGCTATATGGAGTTCACACTAAAACCAACATTATTTTTTCTTTATCTGTTGACATATTAAGCTCATGTGGCCTTGTAACACAGTCATGAAGGTCTGACTTTGACTATATGGCCTAAAGCAACTGTACTTTGCATGTGAAACTCTATATTTTTTTATTAAATATATTGTATATTTGCATTTAATTTAATTTAATTTAATTTAATTTAATTTAATTTAATTTAATTTAATTTAATTTAATTTAATTTAATTTAATTTAATTTAATTTAATTTAATTATAAATGTTTTACTGGGCTGTTTTGTGCACATTTAACGAATGAATGAATGAAAGAAAAATAAATAAATAAATAAAAAGAAAGAAAGAAAGAAAGAAAGAAAGAAAGAAAGAAAGAAAGAAAGAAAGAAAGAAACTGATTTTGGAAAAAAAATCAAATCAAATAAAAAATCAAATCAAATCAAATAACATTAAATTAAATAATTAAATTAAATTAAATTAAATATAAAAACTTAATTAAAATATTTTTTTGTTTTAGGTCAAAACACATTGCATTGTGGAATACATTATTCTGCATTTACAGTTTGGCAAATATAATTCCAGTAATTTAATTTAATTTAATTTAATTTAATTTAATTTAATTTAATTTAATTTAATTTAATTTAATTTAATTTAATTTAATTTAATTTAATTTAATTTAATTTAATTTAGTTTAAAGTTGTACTTGGTTATGTGCAGAATAAATAAATAAATGATTTAACAAACAAACACTGATTTATATAGGAAATTTTACCTGACATTAAAAATAATAAAATAAAATAAAATAAAATAAAATAAAATAAAATAAAATAAAATAAAATAAAATAAAATAAAATAAAATAAAATAAAATAAAATAAAATAAAATAATCTTTTTTAGGTAAAGTCAAACACATTCCATTGTGTAATACATTATTCTGCATTTACATTTTGGCAGATATAGTTCCAGAAAGTTAATTTGATTTAATTTATTAAATAATAAATGTTTTACTGGGCTACTTGTGTGCAGAATGAATAAACTAACAAACAAACACTGATTTATTTTGAAAATTATAATTGTATGCAATATTGTCAAAACTTTAGAAAAAATACCTGACATTAAAATAAATAAATAAATAAATAAATAAATAAATAAACAAACAAACAAACAAACAAATAAATAAATAAATAAATAAAATAAAATATATATTTTTAAACAACTCTTGTATTTAATACTGTGGTTTATATTACTTAAACTAAGGTCACCAACAAGGTTAGGTCAAGTCAAACACATTGCATTGTGGAATACATTATTCTGCATTTATATTTTGGCAAATATAGTTTCAGAAATGTAATAAAATAAAATAAAATGAAATAAAATGAAATAAAATAAAATGAAATAAAATGAAATAAAATGAAATAAAATAAAATAAAATAAAATAAAATAAAATTAAATTAAATTAAATTAAATTAAATTAAATTAAATTAAAAATGTTTTACTGGGCTACTTATGTGCAGAAAAAAATAAACAAATCAATAAATCAATAAAACTTTAGAAAGGTTGGATTACCTTCAACAGCAGCATAGAATGATAACTAAATATTTGGCTATTACCTGACATTTTTAAGTAGTGAAAAATATAAATAAATAAAAGCAATACAGTATGAACCACAATTTTGACACAAATCATCGACAGTCATTATACACAAAATCTTTGACGTGCACTGATGAATTCAGAATAATAGCACCAGGAACATTTATTAAGAAAGTGATTTCATGTTGAAAAACAAAACAAAACAATATGAAAAAAAAAAAAATAAAAAAAAAATAAACAGTGCAATTATTCTATACCAGGAATACAAAATGAATGTAATTTCAGAGAAGAGTACACTGATTCCATGAATAATTCATTGAATAAAGAGTAATTACTAATTCCAGGAATTATACTCAATAGCTCTGTTTATTTTTCGCCGATGAGGTAATTGACCTTTTACATTTTACCCTCAAATACATCATTGTTTCCTGTATTTGACACAGTGAGTGCTTTTAAGTGACATGTTGAAGTGCACATACATGCACAGGCCAAGGATAAACAGAGCATATTAACATCACGTGTTTTCCAGGCCATTATTTACTATTCAATTAGATTGCATGTTCATGGCCTCAATTATATTGAAGAAACCATAGTGTGAATGGAAGATGTGATTATTTTATTAAGCCCTCATCAAATGTAAATGATTAAAAATAAGAAAATGCTCATTAATCTATGTATGACTTTTATGAATTATGTATGATCATGAAGCCGCTCAATGCATCCACTGGTTCGGGCAAGCACTGCAAAGTGAATAAAATGCCACATAATCAATTATTCTGTCATTGTGTGTTAATGTAAATAAGTTTAATATCTCTTGCGCCGCAGAACTGTGAGAGAAAATTATTGTTTATTTATTTTTTTTAATAACATTTATTTTATTTAACAAATTTGGGGGGGTGGGGGGGGTTGGATTTTAACTCTCAACACTCTCCTCATGCATTATTCACTATTTGTGCATGCATAACTAACCTGCCAAATATTTCAAAGTCTCATATTAATTTGCTCCCCGTCTCTAGACTATGTTGGAGAAAGTATTTAAGTGCAGAGTCTGGCAGAAGTCTGGCTAATGGTGCATCAACTGCAAAATGAAGGCAGAGACCCAGAGCACAGAGACATGTTAGGGAGATAGCACAGGTCTCAGAAGTGATTCATAATGTTTATCAAATTAGCTCTGCTTTGTGAACTCTTATGATGTCCAGTAGAAAAAAAAAAGCTTTTAGTTGCGTGAATCTCACGAAAACTGTCAAAAAATTCAAAGCCATATTTTATCTTTTAATTTAAAATAGGCAGAGAAACAAACACACACTATACTGAAAAGCATTTGTATATCTATATATATCTATATATCAATCTACAGTTGAGGTCAGAAGTTTGCATCCCCTTTTCAGAATCTGATAAATGTTAATTATTTTACCAAAATAAGAGGGATCATACAAAATGCATGTTATTGTTTATTAAGTACTGACCTGAGTAAGATATTTCACATAAAAGACGTTTACATATACCGTAAATCCCCTAATACAGCCCCGGGCCTTTATTTTACTCAAGCACATCGCGGTCCAGGCCTTTATTAGAAGGAGGCCAGAATTAGAGGCAGTCCTCAATTTCTATTTGAGCAAAACGAACTACCAGTAGAATAATAATAATAATAAAAAAGAAAAAAAAAAAAAAAAGAAAATTTGTGTCTTTGAGATTTTGTGTCTATTTGAACCTATAAAGTACTAGGTGCATTTAATAATCACTCCGCTCCAGCTCCGCTCCGGGTTCACAATTTCCACTCCTCGCTCACTGATATCAGAAACACCGCTCCGCCTTCGCTCAGTGTCAAAAAAAAAGAACTTATGTTTGAAATATAATGGTCCTGTTCATAACACATATTAAAATGAAAAATACTAAAATAAAATAACAGGAGAGTTTGGAACACTAGTGTGCAAACTTTGTTCCTACCACATACCATGCTAATAACATTGTCAGCATTAAAAGAGTATAACTGCTGCTTTATGCCGTGCAAAGTTTGTAATGAAAATAAAAATACAGTTTCGTCAGACCGGCCAATGCTGGAGACCCGGCCGCTAATGGAATACAGGCCAATATTAGAGGATTTACGGTAGTCCACAAGATATAATAATAGTTGAATTTATATGTACTGTGTTCTTACCTGAATGATCTACAGCTCTGTTTTTTGTTTAGTAATAGTTGAAGGTTACATACGTTTTAAACGCTCACTGATACTTTAGAAGAAAAAAACAACAACAAAAAAAAAAAAACATGTATTAAGAGCTGGGGGTGAAAACTTTTGAACAGAATGGAGATGTGTAGCTACAAGAGAAAATAATAGCTAAATTGATAAAAACGACCCCTATTCTTATAGTTTAGTATTCTTAATACTGTGTTGTTACCTGAATGATCCACAGCTGTGTTTTTTTTTTTTTTTTTTTTTTTAGTTCACAAAGTCAAAAAGTGCCTATTGGCATTTTAATACTTCCTTATTGAGTGATGCGTTTTTTAGAGATTATTTTAAGTTTTTTGGAAGACGTATCGAAAAACAAAATCTACCTTTCAGTCATAACAGTGGTGGGATTTTGGTAAGATTCAAATTAAACAATTCTGTCAGCAGTACACTCACAACGTTACTAGAGAGCTAGGACGATCTATGAGGAGATTGGAGGATGATATAAATAAATGTCAGCAGTTAGCTGAGTGTACAGTTACTATTGGATGTTTGTCTGAAGAAGAGGGCGCAGTTGGCGGATCTACTTGGACATAAGGCACAGGGGGCGTTGGTCCGGTCGAGATTCCAAAGCTTTGATGAAATGGATGCACCATCCAAGTACTTCTTCAGCCTTGAGAAGAAGAATGGCCAAAGGCGTCTTATTCAGGCTTTGCGCTCTGAGGGTGGGGGTTTGTTGACAGACCCCGTAGGCATCCGCAGAAGAGCTGTTGGTTTTTATCAGAATCTCTACAGAAGTGAGCTTAATGTGGAGAGCAGGGAGGAAAGTGTTTTTTTTATGCCTTACCCCAGATGTCTGAGGAGGGTAATGCTGCTCTCTCCAGCCCTCTGAGTTTGGGAGAGTTGCATAAGGCCCTTCAAAGTATGGAGTCTGGGAGAGCTCCCGGAATTGATGGTCTCCCAGTTGATTTTTTCAAATCTTTCTGGGATGAATTGGGAGAGGATTTGCTTCAGGTACTGAATGGTTGCTTGTCGGAGGGCAGGCTCCCTTTGAGTTGCCGTAGAGCGATAATCACTCTCATTCCAACAAAGGGAGATCTCACAGACATTAAATGCTGGCGTCCTGTTTCACTCCTCTGTAGTGATTATAAAGTTTTTTCCAAAGCCTTGGCCAACAGACTGGGTGGAGTAATGGATTTTGTCATCCATCCGGACCAGACATACTGTGTTCCAGGTAGATCTATTTTTGACAACATTTCCTTAATTCGGGACATTTTAGAACTGTCAAACGTATATAATTTGGACTTTGGTCTCATTGCATTAGACCAGGAAAAAGCATTTGATCGCGTTGAACACACATACTTGTGGAGAACTTTGTCAGCATTTGGTTTTTGCCAGAAATTTATAGATATGATCAAAATGCTCTATAGTAGTGTTGAGAGTGTGCTGAAGATAAACGGCGGCTTATGTGCTCCTTTCCAGGTTCATAGGGGTATAAGACAGGGGTGTTCCCTGTCTGGTATGTTATACTCACTGGCCATTGAACCATTATTACATCAATTAAGGTTAAATATACATAGGCTTATAGGCTTGTCCTTGCCTAATTGTAATAGCAATATTCGTCTGTCAGCTTATGCTGATGATGTTATGGTTGTTATAAGTGAGCAAAGTGATATACAGGTTTTGCTTAAATTAATCAGAAATTTTATGGGTTGAGTAATTTTTAGCCCAGAAGTTCGTTCTACATGTCCTTTTAGCCCTGAAAGGGAAACAGTTTTTCATGCCTTTCTGCAGTGTAGCAGATTGAGACCTTTATTTGTGGTCGTAAATAAGCTGTTTGATTGTCTGGGTGAGTCATGTTCTGAAGAGACTTTTATTTTGGGTTTTAAGTACAGACGTAGTATGAGGTACACTTCTCAATTACTGAACTTCATTTTGGGGGAAGCTAAGTTTGCAATCTATATTAGCCGGAAAAGCAAAATTGAGAAAAAATCCTGTCAAAATGTTGTTGACTGTTTTTCTACTTTAGTAAAATCAAGAGTGTTGATTGATTTTAAGTTCTATAAGGCTATGGAAGATCTGTTAACCTTTGAAATGATTTGGTGCAGTCAAGGTGCGCTGTGTACTGTTTCAGAAGGAAATTTGGTGTTTTCCTTGTAAAAAAAAAAAAAAAAAAAAAAAAAAAAAAAAATTGTGAATTGAGTAAATTGTAAATAAAGCTTTTTTCAAAATCAAATCTTTCTTTCTTTCTTTCTTTCTTTCTTTCTTTCTTTCTTTCTTTCTTTCTTTCTTTCTTAATTCAGTAATGCAGACATTGCACCTTTTGGATGGTACTTTATTACATTTAATTATTTCCCCTTACAGAATTTCAGTAATACAATCATGTTTAATTCATTAATATGAATGAATAAAAATAATGTAAAAAAAATGCTAAAATAATTGTATTGCATAATATTCATTCATTCATTCATTCATTCATTCATTTTATTTTACTAAAGTAAATGCAAAATGAATAATGAAAATATCAATTAGGTATATTTACTCCCTTAATTTATTTGCAATAAACAAACAACAAACCCTAACCCTAACTACTACTACTATTTATTATTATTATTATTACATACACTTTTGCAGACCTGATATCTAATTTGATTTCTCATATCAGGTATCACACTGTGGGAAGACTTCTTCTGTAACAGGATTCCCATGAGAGCTATAAATAATTCACCGTTATTCTGCCAATCGTCGCTGAATCAATACATCCCTAAAGACAGTGAAAGGCAGACATGGAACTCTAGCGCTTTGCTCTTTGACTCTCTCTCAGAGAACAGATCGGTCTCCTCGTGTCAGCCCAAACAATCGGGTCCCCGCCGGGACTCACTGCTATTTCATGGAATTCCTGATCCATGCAGGCAGAATTCTTATGTGCACCAGTGAACTTAATTTCATCAGCTGGTGTGTGAAGAGCTCCTGCCCGCCTGTGCTGCTAGTTTACTGCATGTGAAGAGACTAGAGGCACACAAAATACCACACTCACAGAGCAGAATAAATTAAGCTGCTCAATTCATTCATTATATGCATGGCCCATTAAGGGGAATCATCAAAACGTCACCGCAATGCATTATTTATAATGTTTCAGATGATTCCATACCATCAAGTCACATATTTGATGCGGCGACTATTGAAGTTGTTATAACCACAACATGCAGAGATATTTTTGAACATTTGACAGCAGGTAGAATATAGTAGGTCATATAGCAACATGCATATGTAATATTTATAATGCAATATACATATGAGAACTAAAAAGTGAGTAAAAGAACATACTTTGGGGTTACAGTTAACTAAAACTAAAACCATACATTTTTGTTGCAAACATTTTTGTTACGTGAAATAGAATAAACTTTAACTGAAATAATATATACTAAATATGTACTAAAACTGAAAACACAAATTAATAAAAACTTAAAAATACAAAAAAAAGCATAGTTTCAACATAGTTGTGTAGTTTCAAACATTTTTGTTAGTTAAAATAGAATAAACTTTAACTGAAATAAAATATACTAAAAAATGTTTACTAAACTTAATCTGAAACATAAATTAATATTAAAACAACTAAAAACAAAAAAATGAAATAAAACACAAATACTAAAAAAGAAAAGAAAATAATAATAAAAACGTTAAAATGTTAAGAGTATAACACTGCAAATATGCTTTTCTTAGATATTTAGTCTTGTTTTCAGCCAAAATATCTAAAAATTCTTAAATCAAAAAGGATTTTCTAGACAAGTAAAAATTGACTTGCTTTTTAGAAAAAAAAGTCAAAATTAAGTGCATTTAGTTTGAAACAAGTGCAATAATATGCCATAGGGGTAAGACATTTTTTTTGCTTACCCCATTGGCAGATTATTAATTTTGATTAATTTTGATTAGTTTTTTTTTTTTTTTTTTTTTTTTTTCTGAAAATAAGAAAATAATTTTTACTCGTCTAGAAAATCCTTCTTAATTTTAGATTGTTTTATTTAGATATTTTGGCTGAAAACAAGACACAAATCTAAGAAAAGCATTTTTTTTTGCTGAGTAGTTGCAAACATTTTTGGTAGTTAAAATAGGATAAACTTTAACTGAAATAATATGTACTAAATAATATGTACTAAAATAACTGAATTAGAAACAAATTATTAAAAACTAAAAACCTAAACTAAAACATTAAATAAAAAACAAATACTAAAAATACAAAAAAGAAAGAAAATAATAATAGAAAAACTATTGAAATGTTAAAATGTTAAGAGTATAACACTGCAAAAATGATTTTCTTACTTCATTTGTCTTGTTTTCAGCCAAAATATTTAAAAATTCTTACATCAAAAAGGATTTTCTAGACGGGTAAAAATGATTGTCTTGCCTTTTAGAAAAAATAAGTCAAAATTAAGTGTATTTTTGCTTGAAACATGCTGTCACAATCAGGCGGGGTTGAGGAGTGGAGATGGATGAGGAGAACCGGAGTAAATGAAAATACGTACGTTTATTAAATAAAACACTGATTATAATAACAAACAAACAAAAACCTGGAGCATTAAACAGGAACATGTAACATCAACGACGGACAGCTGGGAGTGATCAGACACAGACTTAAATACACAGAAAACAAGACGTGGTTACAAACAAGATAACGAGGGGGAAATACAAATATGGGCAAGACTGAACCAACTAAACACAAACCAAAAGGGGGAGACAAGGACTAAACCAAATGGACTAGAAACAGAAGGGGAAAAACACTGGGAAAACAGAACAGAGACAAAATACTGACACATGCACAGCAAACAAGAAAAATAATCTTGTTTTCTGTTTGAAATAACATTTTTTGGCTTACCCCATTGGCAGATTATTTTGCTTGTTCTAAGCAAAAACTAAAAAAAAAAAAAAAAAAAGAAACAAAATGTTTTTACTTGTCTAGAAAATCCTTTAGATATTTTGAGTGTAAAGAAGACAAAAAAAAAAAAAAAAAAAAAATATCAAAGTAAGAAAAGCATTTTTTGCAGTGAATACGTATATAAGTATCTAAATGGTATACAAAATTGCCACCTATCTGACACCACTGCCAAAATAATTGTTTTGAAATAAATAAATAATGTAAACAAGTGACCACTTACTGATTCTTAAGAAATTTAAGTTGTATGATTTTTAAATAAGACTGATCAATTAAATTATGTTTGAGATATGTTTTGGTCCTCATGACATGATATTGCACTTACTGCTTTAAAAAATAATGGCTGCTAATGTAAGGTTGCATGCAACTTCTATTATACCCATGCAAAATTTTACTCCTCCCTTGGTGCTCATTAGAAGAGCAGAACTCATGAATATTCATCAGGTCATTCCATCCAAGAGTACAAGTCAGATGAGGTTTCTAGGACAACGATCAAACACAAACATGATTATTTCAACACAATAAACATTTAAATATCCAGTGTATTGTGTGGAGTGCATGAAACCTACATTAAGTGCTTTTGGGTTCACTTCAGCACAAGAGACTGGCCGTGCCTTAATTAAGAAACTCACTCTGATTTCAGTGTTCAATTTTTAAGGGCCAGAGGCTCAGACTGAACCCGAACTGTTAATTAAACCCATGTGAGAAACATGCATATGGCCATGCATTAAATTACATTTTACATAATCTATGCATTTCAGTCTCACCTTTAGGAATTTGCATATGTGTGTGTGTTTGTGTATACTAAAACACAAAATCTATCATGCACAATCTACTGAAAGGTAAAAGTAAATACAATCCAGACTACATTATATGCATGTTCACTTCCAGCAAGTATAAACCTGTGTTTTGTGCTGTCGAGAGTGAATTCAAGAGGCGTTTAGAAAGCAAACACTCAAAACTACAAAGACAAGCCAACAGGATCTGAACACATCACAGCAAATGATCAAAAAACATCCATCACAGTCCTGCTGGTTTTGCATTTGCATAATTGTTAATTTTCCAGTTCACTCATATGTCATGTTCTGGGCTTATGCAAGTCATGGTAATATTAATGAACTTTAATGTTGGATTTTAAGAATATATATATATATATTTTTTTTTGTTGTGTCGCTACTTGATGTTCATTCTAAAATCTAGGTTATGAAGCAAAGCCAGATGAAAACTTCTATCTGAAAAAAATCTATCTATCTATAGTTGAGATCAAAAGTTTACGTCCCCCTTTCAGAATCTGCAAAATGTTACCAATATAAGAGGAACATCCTCTTGATTTTTAATACTGTGTTCTTACCTGAATGATCCACAGCTGTGTTTTTGTTTAGTGTTAGTTGAAGGTTGCACAAGGTTAAAACGCTCACTGATGCGTTAAAAGAAAAAAAAATGCATTAAGGGCCGGGGGTGAAAACTTTTGAACAGAATAGAGATGTCTACATTTTTCTTATTTTGCCTATTTTTTTTTTTTTTTTTTTTTAGTATTGCCCATCTATCTATCTACAGTTGAGACCAATAGTTTACATCCCCTTTCCGAATCTGCAAAATGTTAATTATTTTACCAACATAAGAGGGATCATGCAAAATGCATGTTATTGTTAATTTAGTACTGACCTGAATAATATATTTCACATAAAATATGTTTATATACAGTCCACAAGAAAAAATAATTTATAAAAATGATTTTAAATGGTTTAAAAGTCTGAATGATCCACAGCTGTTTTTTTGTTTAGTGATAGTTGAAGGTTAAAACACTTACTGATGCTTTAGAAGAAGAAAAAACATGCATTAAGAGCCGGGGGTGAAAACTTTTGAAAAGAATGGAGATGTGTGAGATGTGTTTTCATTTAGTTCTGCCCTTTAGAAGCTATACTTACATGTTTCCTAGAAGACAAAATAAGTGAAATTTACCTTGATCTTCAAATTCAAAAGTTTTGCATGTTTTTTTTTTCCTTCTGGAGCATCAGTGAGCATTTGAACCTACTGTAATAGTTGCAGTTGAGTCCTTTAGTTGTCCTCAGCCAGAAAAGATGGATCTCAAAATCACACAGTCATTGTTGGAAAGGGTTCAAATACACAAAAATGCTGGAAAACGAAATAATTTGTGAAAAGAATCTATTCCAAAGTCTTTTTAATATAAGTCTCTTATAATAAGGTGGCAGTAAAAATACATTAATAACTGAAATATTGTAAAATATTATTACAATCTAAAATTTCTCATTTTTATTGTAACATATTTTAAAATACAATTTATTCCTCAAATGTAAAGCTGAATTTTCAGCATCATTACTCCAGTCTATTGTGTCACATGATTCTTCAGAAATCGTTTTAATATGCTGATTTGAGCTCAAGAAACATTTCTGATATTGATATCATTTGTGCAGCTTTATATTGTGGGATACAGTTTATTTTCCAGGATTCTTTGATGAATAGAAAGTTCAAAATAGCATTTATTAAAAATAGAAGTTTACTAAATTCAATTTGCAATAAAAAATATACATTTCTACTTCTTTTGTAACAATTTTTTTCCATTTTAAATGACAATCAAAGAAACCGTGCCATGCAATTCGTACTTGCCAACTGTTTTATCTCCTTGCCAAAGTCAATTTTATCCACATTAGGTACTTGGCAATATTAAATCTGGACTCTGGCTAACTTCTGATCACATCTCCAACAGCCAGTAAAACTGGCCAAGACAGTAAATGGAAGCTGGCGATAGCAAGACCTCGCAATGCACTGACAATTCCACTTTGGTACATCTGGAAGATGGAAGAAGGCGCGAGACAAGCCATGTGAGGTGCTATAGATGTGCCTGACATTGGGAAACTGTACAGGCGATTCACAAAGGACAACAAAGAGGCACCAGTCATGACAGCACAAGAATAAACACCCGATCGATACAGACAGGTTTCTATAACATTAGAAACGATCAGGACAGCGCAAGGACGCTCAAGACACAATGCAGCACTTAACAACAGGACGAGGAGGCACGTTGCAGACAGGAAGACTGCATGTCGTACATTTCATTGAACTGCATAATAAAATCAGCAGAAGTCAAGTCACAATGTACATGCTGCAGTTTAGATCACCCAAAAAATAAATTTGCTGAAAATGTACTCACCGTTCAGACCATCCAAGATGTAGATGAGTTTGTTTCTTCATCAGATTTGGAGAAATGTAGCATTCCACTCTTGCTCACCAATGGATCCTTTGTAGTGAATGGGTGCCTTCAGAACATGAGTCTAAACAGCTGATAAAAACATCACAATGATCCACAAGTAACCCACACCACTCCAGTCCACCAATTAACGTCTTGTGAAGCCAAAAGCTGTGTGTTTGTAAGAAACAAATCCATTATTAAGGCGTTTTTTCACTTCAAACCGATGCTTCTGGCCATAATCCATAATCCATAATCCATAATAATGCTTTCTCAGGTGAAAAAGAACAGAAATGTGCACTGTTTAAAAGCGAAAATGGCTCTAAACAAATATGTTAGTGGATTTTGATAAGTGAGGACAACAAGAGGTGGACTTTTTCACTGGTGGAAGTGTTATTATAGATTTTGACCAGAAGTGTATGTTAAAATTTGCATCAAAACAGTTAAGCATTTCTTAATGTTGGATTTGATTCTTATGAACACACAGCTTTTGGCTTTACAAGATGGTAATTGATAGACTGGAGTGGTGTGGATTACTTGTGGATTATTGTGATGTTTTTATCAGCCGTTTGGACTCTCATTCTGACGGCACCCATTCACCACAGAGGATCCATTGGTGAGCAAGTGATGTAATGCTACATTTCTCCAAATCTGTTCTGATGAAGAAACAAACTCATCTACATCTTGGATGGCCTGAGGGTTAAGTACATTTTCAGGTAAGATTTTTTTTTGAAATTAACTATTCCTTAAAGATATATTCATATTTGTCTAGTTAAATATGATAAAATCATATTTGGGTGATGTTTGTCCCTCAAAAATTATATTTTCTATCAAGAATATGTATCAAGAACATGCTGTTTTGCATCACAATATTGTATTCATGATAATTAAGCACATTTATTTTTTTATATTCTCATTACTGTAAAGCATACATGGTCAAAGACGAAAAAAGGGTTTAAGCATAAAAGCATAAGTGCAATACTGCTTTAAATTGTTGTTGTTTTTCCTAAAAAATATTTAAACGTTTTCTGTTTAATTTAATTGCAGTTTTGTTTTTGTTTTCCTGAGCAAAAAATAAATATCATACATTTCTTTTCCTAATTTACAGAAGACACCCACTAAAATGTCACTCAGTTTAATAATCTTGTCAGGCATATTTACAACCAAAATCTGTCTATGACATATTAAAAGACCGATTACTTTCACCCAAAATACTAATTCTACCTTTTTAAAATTTGGCAATATCCCAGGTTTTGCCCATTTGTCCGTATTTTCTTTTTACTCATTTAAAACACAATAAAATGTAATATGTTCCCATATTATATATTTTAATATGTAAAAAATGTATAATAAAATATATAAAATATAAAATAAAATATAAAAAGCATGTTGTTTGAATTTTTGCATGAATATTGTGTTATACTGAATGACAATGTAACATTATTTCAAGCAAATTTTGACATTATTTGTCAAAACTTATTTGAAACCTTAAAAGTAGACACTTTACACTTCACTTTATGTGCTTTCTATGGACATAAAATCACTTTTGTAAATTTCTTTTGACGTCTTTGACCCACATACAATACTTTTTTCAGAATATACTCTCCTTGGATTCATATTTCTGTAATGCCTTAAAAAAAGTAATGAGGCGTCAACAAACTTTAGCAGACTACTTTTAGATATATGAGTACAAATATTATTTTATGTCATGCTATTTTCTGTAAATCGGCTTTAGATGACTCATAAGCGCATATATCATCAAACTGAAATCTATTAAAATTGCATTGAAAATCTAATGAAACAGCTTGAAATGAGTCAGAGCGATCTGTTTTATAATATTAATATTTCCTGTAAACCAGCTCTTAAATCTCATATTGGATGACTTATTTCTTTAAAACTCTGATTTTGCCTATTCATTGTCACAGAAAAACTAAAAACTATAGAAGGCTGAGTAAACCATGAGAACATTTTCATTTTTGGCCGAACTAATCCTTTAAGACGCCAATTTATTAAATAAACATGAAATATAAAGCATGAATGTCATTGTACTGTGTTTCCCCTTCATGAAATATTTCCCACCTTTAATTGTGAAGCTCTTTGCATAAACAGCTGCTCTGTTTGCAGCCATCTAAACATCTCTGGTTACCTGGAGCCAAGGTTTCATTTTCAGCAAACAGAATTCAGCGGCGAAGCCCCACACCAGTTGATTTCCCTGGCCGGCGTGCTGTGAGACGGCTAATAAACAAATTGACCTCGCCATGAGAGGACAGGTTGGACGAGAGACACTCAGGCCACATAAATCTGTCAATTAGACACAATCAGTGTAATCAAGAACAACAGCAGTAGGTGCTTTGGCCTTGTAAACACCTCACTATGGTTTGATTTGGGAAGCTCTCTTGAGAACTAATAAGTGGGAAGCTTGCATAATGCCTCTTCTGTTTCCTATTGCATTATTTATTTATTATTTTTTTTTTACCATTCAAACTGCATAATACAGTGATGCCTGTCTATTAAAACATAACTGAAAGCAATACACATGAGATCCCCAGTTGGACAGAAAAATTACAAACAAGATATTTTCTAAACATCTGAACTTTATCACCTAGACAGCAAAGAGATTAAATGGAAAATTGCATCACATTTTTATTCAGAATTTTAGAGGAATCTTTTGTAATATAAAATGCAATGTTTTGAGTGTTTTCTTATATATATATATATATTATTTTATATATATATATATTATTAATAAATTAATTAAATAAATAAATACATTTTATATAGTTGTTTCCACACATCAAGCTAAAAATAAATAAAATTTAATAATAATTAAAGAAATTAATTTTATTGTATTTAATTTACTGTATTATCCAGAAATATGAGCCCACACTGAACACATATAACAACATGATTTTAATATAAAAACATTTTTGTTGAATTTCAGCAAAATAAATAAAAAATAGCAAAAAATTACAAACTAAATATTCTAAATATCTGAAATTTATCACCTAGCAAAGAGATTAAATAGAAAACTGCATTCATAATTTTAGAGGAATATTATTAATGATGTTAAATGCAATGTTTTGAGAGTTGAATTGTATTTTTGTAGACTATATATTTGTAATAAAATAATAAATAAATTAATTTTTTAAATTGTAATAATTTATTATTATTTTTTTTTTATATTTAAATTTTGGTTTCCGTGCACCAAGTTAAAATTATCAAATAATCCTGAAAAATAGTCTGTCATCACAACAGTTTTGAATATTGATAATAATTAATGTTTATTGACCTGCAATTAAAAATGATTTCTGAAGGATCATGTGACACTGAAGACTAGATTAATGGTGCTAAAAATTCAGCTTTGCATCATAAAAATAAATCACATTTTAAAATATATCCAAATGGAACACTGGTTTTTTATATTGTAATAATACATCCAATTGCAAACCCTCGAACAGCAGCGTGTAATTACTCATGCCATGATCTAAAAGACAAAGTTGACACTTAAATAAAACAACTGCGAACTAGATTAACTCTCCCGAGCATTGAAAAAAAGAAAAAAAGAAAAATCTTCTGGGATGGTGGTACATCTTCATGCAAAATTAGCAGGCAATTAAAGCATCACCCGAATCGACCTCAGAAAAACCTGCATGGAAATAACAATCACTATTTCAAGTGAGCATGAGCATGAAAGACAGCATGTAAGAATTTACAAGAAAAGCCAACAAATGCAAAAGCTAAATGATCCTTATCCTACACATTACAGCGAGCGGTGGGTATAAAACGAGTTCAAACACAGCTAACTACGTGCCTGAAGTGTTACACATGGGAGATTTACAGTCTAAAAACCTTCCGTGAAAGTTTTGGTGTGAGTAAAGTGAAACAGGAAACTGCAAAGTGAGCCACAGGGAGAAACTTCTCAGTTTTAAAAACTTCCCGAACACGATTCGCACTATATACGCTGGATATACGACTAATTAGCGAGCGTGGCTTTACTCTAATTCAGTGGATTAGGGCCATAATACTCGTTTAAATAGTAGTGCATGGGCAGACTTCCTGTACATCATCCAATGCTTAAAGTCTCATGGAGTTCTTAAAGTGTTTCAGGGCACTAAGCCGTTCCTTTCTTGTCAGAGCTTCGGTTCATATATTTCCCCAAAGCTTATAATTTGTGACAACAGTCTGCTAACCCAAGTAGAACAGGTGCTATCTTGTATGCTTTGCAAATTAGATATGTTGAATATTAAAGAGGGGGGCAGTCAGCTCAAGGTAAACATATTGCACACATCAGTGTCTCCCCGAGGTGCTCGCACAATGACAGCGGAAAGTGCTTAAAACTTTCGTCGGCTCTAATTTGGGAAAGTGTTTGACTTTTAATCTCGAGCATCACAGCAGTGTAATGCATAATGTGATTATGCGTTAGCCCGTGAATGCTTAATTCGGCCATCCGCGTGCTCAAAGGACACAAAGTCGGATTTCACAATAAGCCGGACCTAATAATCACTTGTAAAAGTCAGCCGCAGTAACTTCATAATAACACATTTCTGTAGATTCTGATACACAATTAATCATTTTATTTGATCTTTTTAGCTTTTTGCATATAGTTCTGAGCAATACTAATGAAATGCACTTTATTTGCATTCAAAGTATCCATTGTTGAGCGCACGATTAACTAAGGAATTATGCAAATCAGGATATGATTTCTTTTAAATATGCAATCTGTAGTCCTGTTGTAGCCCATCTAGTTAGAAAACAGTTTGGTTACATGTATCGCACACCAGCCAAAACTGTTATTCACATTTATCAGGCAGTTTTATCCATGTATCATGCAAAGTTGGGAAATTGCATCAAGGGTGCAAGATGGAAATAGCAAGATGCAAATCAAATTTCCAACACACTGCTAAAAATGTAAAGTCGTGGCCAAAAGTTTTGAGAATGACACAAATATTAGTTTTCACAAAGTTTGCTGCTAAACTGCTTTTAGATCTTTGTTTCTGTTGTTTCTGTGATGTACTGAAATATAATTACAAGCACTTCATATGTTTCAAAGGCTTTTATCGACAATTACATGACATTTATGCAAAGAGTCAGTATTTGCAGTGTTGGCCCTTCTTTTTCAGGACCTCTGCAATTCGACTGGGCATGCTCTCAATCAACTTCTGGGCCAAATCCTGACTGATAGCAACCCATTCTTTCATATTCACTTCTTGGAGTTTGTCAGAATTAGTGGGTTTTTGTTTGTCCACCCGCCTCTTCAGGATTGACCGCAAGTTCTCAATGGGATTAAGATCTGGGGAGTTTCCAGGCCATGGGCCCAAAATTTCAACGTTTTGGTCCCCGAGCCACTTAGTTATTACTTTTGCCTTATGGCACGGTGCTCCATCGTGCTGGAAAATGCATTGTTCTTCACCAAACTGTTGTTGGATTGTTGGAAGAAGTTGCTGTTGGAGGGTGTTTTGGTACCATTCTTTATTCATGGCTGTGTTTTTGGGCAAAATTGTGAGTGAGCCCACTCCCTTGGATGAGAAGTAACCCCACACATGAATGGTCTCAGGATGCTTTACTGTTGGCATGACACAGGACTGATGGTAGCGCTCACCTTTTCTTCTCCGGACAAGCCTTTTTCCAGATGCCCCAAACAATCGGAAAGAGGCTTCATCGGAGAATATGACTTTGCCCAAGTCCTCAGCAGTTCATTCGCCATACATTTTGCAGAAGATCAATCTGTCCCTGATTTTTTTTTGGGAGAGAAGTGGCTATACACACACACGAACAAATATAGAAAGTTTTTTTTTTAGTTTTTTTTTTTTTATTGCTAACTAAGACTGCATTAAGCATACAGTTAAAAGGTGTAGTATGAAATATTTTGACAATTTAAAACAACTGTTTTGAGTTTGAATATGTTTTAAAAATGTATTTATTTCAGTGATCAAAGCTGAATTTTCATCATCATTACTCCAGTCTTTAATGTTACATGATCCTTCAGGAATCATGCTGGTTTGCTGCTCAGAAAGCAATACTTCTTATTATTTTTCTTATTATTATCAACACAGAAAACAGCTGTGCTGCTTAATATTTTTGTGGAAACCATGATACCTTTTATTTTGAATTTTTTTATTCAGGATTCTCTGATAAATGGAAAGTTCAAAATAACAATTTATTAAAAAAAAATATATATATACAAATATTTACTTTTTAATTTAATGTATATTTGTTAAAGTATTAATATCTGCATTAAAAGTTTATGAACTGTAGTGTATTATTGTTTATGCAATACGTCCATAAACTACAATAAAAGCACATTTACCAAAAAAAATTCCTGGAAGTGCATCAGAAAAAAGTCATGCAACTAAATTGCTACAGGACTGGAGTACAAATCAAAATTAGATTTATTGACATTTACAATGGAATAAACAACATCTATTAACATTTTTAGTCCTTTAACTGAAGCTGTGGGTGAATAAGGCTTTTATCCTGAAGTACCACATGCTAATGTCATGCAACTGTTTAATGAAACGCCTATAGGCTTCATCTGCAACTGTTGTGAACACTGATGGAGACACATACTAAAAGATTTCTCAGACTGTCGAGTGAATTGATGGAGTAGAGCTCAGATAACAAACACAATCCAGTATCACTGAAAATGATGTGCTACAAAGTATGAAATGTATTTCACCATGGGAAGCAAGCATGGCACCTCACAGCTCACTATTCTGTTTCTGTTTTTACACGCCATTGAGTCACCAATGGGCCGTTGCGAACTCTGGCTCCAGTCAGATTTTCAGAAGCGAACGCTATTGTGCGGGAGACTAAACACAGACAGTGATGTATCAGAGCGTTTAGACATTATAAAGGACACTGTTCTGTCTCAGCTGTTGAGAAAATGACGCTTTGAAACTCAATATGATTGTGCCAAATAATCAACACCCTTGTTGGTTCTGGAACAGCATTCCTGTTACACAACAAAGTACTAATTCTATCTTTAACCCTACTCCTAAAAAACCCGTGCAACTGATGTTTGCATCCATCACAGGTGATCCGAGTTGTAAATAAATATGCAAATGAAGCTGAACACCCAAAACTATTCATAGTGCAAATGCAAATCCACCCTAATGTCTCCCAAACAACAGTAAAGTTCCGCCTACTCACTTGTCAATCATTCATTGCACTAAAACAAGGGTTTCAAACTGTCAAAGCATTTGACAAATGCAAATCAGTTCATATAAAAGCTTGACCAAAATAATTAGCATTCTGCTCAAAATGTTCTGTTTGTGATGAAATTCATATTTGGAAGTAATGGTCCTTGTTTTTTCACTTAACGAGCTTGCAGTAAAACATTGATGTTTTAAATAACCACTTTTATGCAGATGTTCAAATTAGTTGCCCTAACATTCAAAAGTTTGGGTCGGTAAGATTTTTGTAGTTTTTAAAGATTTTTTTTTTTTTTTTTTTTTTGCACATCAAGGTCGCATTTATTTGATTAAAAATACAGTAATATTGTAAACTAATATTACATTTTAAAATATCAGATTTTTTATTTGAATATATGTTAAAATGTAATTTATTCCTGTGATCAAAACTGAATTCTTTAGAAATCTTTTTAATATACTGATTTGCTGTTCATGTTAAAAACAGTTGTGCTGCTTCATCTGTGGAAACTGTGATGCATTTTAACTATTTCTTTTAAAAGTATTTACTTATTTTCAGGATTTTTAGATGAATAGAAAGTTCAATAGAGCAGCATTTATTGTAAACAGATATCTAAAAAGACATTATAAATGTCTTTACTATCACTTTTGATCAACTGAATGCATCCTTGATGAACAAAAGTATTAATTAATTAAAAAAAATATAGATTTTTACTGTTTTTCATCAGTTTCTTGGATCAATGTCTTTGAGTGTCTGGGTTCTTTACAGCACAATTACATTGATAGTTTTCAAAATAAATTAAGATAAAATAAAAAATAAAATAAAATAAGTAAATAATTAAAATCTCTAAAATATGGTCAATAAGCCATATGTGCTTTACAACTATTAATAAACAGCCAACATGCAGTAATATGGTCCCTAAACTAAAGTGCGACCCAAAATGGATGTTTTTCTTCATACATGTTAATACAACATCTTAATATTATTTTTAAAATGTATTTATTTATTTTTAGGATAATAATAGAGAATAGAGCTGCATTTATTGCAAATAGAAATCTATAAAGACATTAAAAATGTCGTTACTGTCACGTTTGATCAACTGAATGCATCCTTGCTGAATAAAAATATTAATTTCTTTCAAAAATATAGATTTTTACTGCCCTCAAGTTTTTCGTCTCTTAGTGTCTGGGTTCTTTAAAGCACAGTTACATTGATAGTTTTCTAAAGAACTAGAAATAATAATAAAAAATAAATAATTAATAATAAAAAAATTAATTAAATTAAATTAAGTAAAATAAAATAAAAATTTAGATAATTATAAAAAATAAAATAAAATAAAAATCTGTTGTCAGACATTGGGTCACACTTTGGTGACCAATTTCCTCTATTAACTAATTATTCATTAACTATTAACTATTAACTATGACTTTTGCCTCAACAATC
>NC_133366.1:50793696-50819545 GCF_049309525.1 Garra rufa | reverse complement strand
ATATATATATATATATATATATATATATATATATATAAACATTATTTTAAAGGTCTTAAGTGCACGAACCTAAAAAATACAATAGATTTTTTTTTCTGGGTTTACATCATCATGGTTTTAAAAATTATATATACAAGTCCAAGAGCTGAATAGAAACCCAATGCAATGATGTTTTATCTTTTTTGTGATGCTACATGCAGTGCTGGGTAGTTCTGTCACGCAAGTCTGGTCTTGTCCCAAATGCTGACCTGAGCCCTTGTGGCCCTTCTTCAACCCACAAAGAAAACCCCATTGGAATTTACAACATTGTGTTGGTGTTCATGCGCACTCATCTTGTAAACATGAACACACCGACATGACTTGAAGTCAGTGAAAGTTGAGGTTGATTCAGGGCGATTCTCAGCAGGCAGGAGAACAGTGCAAGACTGATATAATTAGCTGTGTGAAGAACTTTTGCTTCTGAAGTGAGCTCTTTTTTTTTTATCAGAGAGCACCCTAGAAATCAGGTCAATCATGAACAACGTTCTTCTGTGCAGGATTCGTGTTAGACTAATTTGAAATCTGAAATCAAAGGCACTTTATCACTAGAAAGTCTCAACATCCCTGTTAGGGGATCCTGGAACAACAGATTGTCTGTGCTCAGGACACTATTAATGACTGAAACGTGCTGTTTGCAAGTCATTCAACCACAAAGGACATTGTTCAGGGAACTAGACATTTAGATTTTTGCATCTGGGAGACAATTTTATCCAAAGAGACTTGCATTGCAATTAAAAGTACATATTTTATTAGTTCATGCATTCCCTGGGAATCAAACCCATGACCTACTGTTTGAGGAAGGATATGGACACGGTGATGGTCTAACTAATATGAATTTACTCAACAAATGTTATTCAAACTATTTCTTCACCATGTATTTGACTTTAAAATGACTTGTTTAGCAATTAAAAGTACACATTTTATCAGTTCATGCATTCCCTGGGTATCAAACCCATGACCTACTGTTTAAACAACAAGGATGATATGATCAGATGATGTTTCAACTAACATTAACTTACTCAAGAAATTCTATTCAAACTATGTCTTCACCATGTATTTGACCTGAAAGAAACTTGCTTTGCAATAAAATTGCTTAATTCCTTTATCAGTTCATGCATTCCCTGGGAATCTACCTCATGACCTACTGTTTAAGCAACAGGAATGATATAAACAGGTTAAAGGTTTAACTAAAATGATCTTACTTAACACATTTTATTCAAAGTATTTCTTCACTGTGTATTTGACTGAAATCAACTTGCATTGCAAATAAAAATACACAATTTATCAATTCACGCATTCCCTGGGAATCAAACCCTACTGTTTGAGCAGCAGGAATGATATAAACATGTTGATATTTAACTAACATTAACTTACACAACAAATTCTATTCAAATATTTCTTCACCGTGTATTTAACCTTGGAATGACTGGCATTGCAATTAAAAGTGCACATTTTATCAGTTCATGCATTCCTTAGGAATCAAACCCATGACCTACTGCTTCATCAACGGGAATGATATAAACAGGTCAATGGTTTAATCAAAATTAACTTACTCAACAAACTATATTCAAACTATTTCTTCACGATGCATTTGATCTGAAAGAAACTTGCTTTGCAATTAAAAGTACACATATTATCACTTCATGCATTCCCTGGGAATCAAACTCATGACCTAATGTTTAAGCAGCAGTACTAACATAAACTTACTCAACTAATTCTAATCAAAATATTTCTTCACCGTGTATTTAACCTTGGAATGACTGGCATTGCAATTAAAAGTGCACATTTTATCAGTTCATGCATTCCTTGGGAATCAAACCCATGACCTACTGCTTCATCAACGGGAATGATATAAACAGGCCAATGGTTTAATCAAAATTAACTTACTCAACAAACTATATTCAAACTATTTCTTCACTATGCATTTGATCTGAAAGAAACTTGCTTTGCAATTAAAAGTACACATATTATCACTTCATGCATTCCCTGGGAATCAAACCCATGACCTCCTGTTTAAGCAACAGGTATGATATAGACAGGTTGAAGGTTTAACTAGCATTATCTTACTCACCAAATTTTATTCAAACTATTTCTTCACATGTATTTGCCCTGAAAGCAACTTGCATTGCAAATAAAATACACATTTTATCAAATCATGCATTCTCTGGGAATCAAACCCATGATCTACTGTTTAAGCAACAGGAATAATATGAACAGGTTAAGGGTTTAACTACTGTAACATTAACTTACTCAAGAAATTCTATTCAAACTATGTCTTCACTATGCATTTGACCTAAAAGAAACTTGCTTTGCAATTTAAAGTACACATATTATCACTTCATGCATTCCCTGAGAATCAAACCCATGACCTACTGTTTGATCAACAGGAATGATATAGACAGGTTGAAAGTGTTCATCATGTATTTGGCCTTAAAATGACTTGCATTGCAATTGAAAGTGCATATTTTATCAGTTTATGCATTACCTAGTAACTGAACCCATGACCTACTGTTTAAGCAACAGGGATATGAAGATGTTCACAGTTTAACTAACAAAAACTTACTCAACTAATTTTAATAAAAATATTTCTTCTCTATGCATTTGACCTTAAAATGACTTGCATTGCAATAAAAAGTACACATTTTATCAGTTTATTTATTCACTGGGAATCAAACCCTTGACCTACTGTTTAGGCAACAGGAATGATACGAACAGGTTGAGGGTTTAACTAACTGAAATGAACTTAATCAACAAATTTTACTCAAACTATTTCTTCACCATGTATATAACCTGAAAGAGAAAACATGACAGTAGAACAAAACATATTATTCAGTCTCTAATATACTGTAGCGCCCCTTGTGTCAGTAATAAAAATGCAGTGTCACAGCTCTGGTAGTATTTGAAAGTAACTTTTTGACTGAAACCTTTCAGTGAAAACAGTCAATTAAGTTTTTCAAGCTGAGAAACACTTGGAGCCAAGGCCAGACTGCATTTAGTGTCATATAATGAAAAGGTCAGAGAGCGTCTACCAAGAGAAAAACGGCCGACGTGGGTGAGGCTATCAGAATTGACCAGGTAACTCACTGAGTATGAAAAGACTCGGCGAAACAGCAGCAGGTGCGAACGATTATCCGACTGCTTGAGAAATGTCCTTTAAAAGGCGAGAGACGTACAAACCTGCCGACAAAACAACCAAAACAGGTGGTGGGAGTGATTAGCTCTAAGCATTGCGGTTTATAGCGTCAGCCAAAACCGCATCAAGCATTTGGCTGCGGAAAGCACACGTTCAATGGCACCAAGTGCAATGGGAAAAAAATAAAAATATATGCCAAGTTTATTTTATTCTTGCCATGAATGAAATGTGCAATCATCAGTTGCTAACAATGTCCAATTAACTGTCCAGCGTCCTTTAAAAGAGGACCAGTATCTCAACATGATCTCTAATGAGATCTCTTTAAAGCATAGTCCGTAATCTCTGATTTTAAATGAACAACAAATAGAGACCTTAGCTTCATCTTCTGGTTCTCAGACGTTTCTCCTCAGTAATCTCACGTCATTTCAGTTTCAACAATGTCTCAAACCAAGTTGTCAAAATACTGAAAAAAACTGATGTCAGTAAAGTGAGGAAAGAAAAACATTACCAAATTATCTCAGACTGTCTTCAGAGTAAAAAAATAAAACAGGAATTGGTAAGATATATACATATTGTAAGACAAAGTTGGAATTAAGTTAACATTTAGTCAAAATAATAAAAAAAGTTGTATTTTTGAAATAAATGAATGTTTTTATTGAGCAAGGATACATTAAATTGGTCAAAAGTAACAGTAAAGACATTTAGAATATACTGAAAGAACAATTTTGAGAAATAAAATCACAATTGTCACAGCTGTGAGAAAAGTAAAAGATAACCAAGAACATTTAAGGAATAGTCACAATTATGAAACAAAGTCACACTGTATGACATAAATTCACAATTTAATTGCATAAAATCACAATTGTAAGTTGTAAAGTTGCAGTTACTAGATTGAATGTTGCAATTACCATTGTACACGATTAAAAATAAAAGTGCTTTAAAAGGTTCTTCACAGCAATGCCATAGAAGAACCATTTTTGGTTCCACAAAGAACCATTCAGCCAACCCTCTCTTTCTTACCTTTTTATGATCTGAAGAAACTTCTTTCACCACAAAGAAACTTGTGAAACAGAAAGGTTCTTCAGATGTTAAAGGTTCTTTATGGAACCATTTAAAAAAAAAAAAAAAGGTTCTTCTATGGCATCATAAGGCACCTTTATTTTTAAGAGTGTATGTTGTGTATTCTGTAAGCAACCATATTTTTCTATTATGTATGTCTATTATGTCTATTATGTCCTTTTTAAAGAATTTCTTTTTGGTTTGAGCTCTGAAAGAACAACCTTTCACCAATAAAATTAAGCTTTGGGAAAATAAACCTAAAGTAAAAGGCTTTAACTCAAATGCATCAACTTTCCTGATATTTCTAAAGGATATAATTCACTTTCAGCTGATTTGGAAGATTTGAAACTCGTCAAAAGACTCTGTCGCTATGATAATCTAGTGGTGAATACAGTCAGTGACTGAAGGCTCAACAGAACGGAGCTTCTCTGGCCTCTTTAAAGGCTCTGCAGTGTTACCATTTACAAAATCCAGCTTAAAGAAAATTCAAAGCCAGTGGTGCATCCAGCATTCAGAGTCCTTGCACTGCTCTGAACTCTTGTCTGAAATCATCAAGACGGCAGAGAAACCTTCAGAGAAGCATTTATATGAATCAGTCAAGTATAATCCAGAGTATTTAACAAAGCCTGGAATTCACAAAGCAAGTGATGATGATCTGATGATCTTCAGAAGTTTAGAACAAGTCGTTCTTGCAGTTTTGATTGACTCCTTGTAGACTAGTGAAGTTTTAAGCACTATAAAGTTAGCTTAAAGATCAAGGTAACTTCAATTATTTTATTTAAAGTCATAATATATAGATTTTTCCAATTGCAACTTTGCAATTCTCACATCTGCAATTTTATTAAATTAAATTGTGACTTTATATCACAGTTATTCATATATATAGTCACAGTCACTGCCTTTTTCAGTCATCTGCATTATTTATTTAGTTTATATGAACATTTTTTTTTTCTTACATTGTAACATAAGTTCAGAACAAGTTGTTCTTCCGGATTTAGTTTTGATAAAGACTCTTTGTGTATTGGGGAGGAACTTTTAAGCACCGAAACAGTCTTTGCCTCAAAAGGTCAAGAAAACTTCAATAACACTTTAGAGTTAGAAAAGTAAAACAAAAACGTAATAGTGATATTGATTCTGGTAACTGCAACTTTGCATCTCGCATCTGTGATTTTATTAAAATAAATTGACAATAAGGCCACGCAGTTTGACTGTTTTATAATTCTGATTAATTTCTTTAAATTAGCCTATATAAGCCAACTTTATTATATTTTTTGACTTTCTATCTTACAATTGCAATTTTATTTCTCACAACAAGAGTAGTTTTTAAACATCAACCTTTTTTTCCAATCCAATTTCCATTTTTTTTATTTTGATGATGATCTGCAGAAGTTCAGATTGGGTTGTTCTTGCAGTTTAGGTTGGATAAAGACTCTTTGTGTACAGCTGAGAAACTTTTAAGCAGAGCAAGTTATAGTTTTTACCTTAAAAGGACTAGTGATAAAGTTTTAAGCACTGAAAAGATCTGAAAAGATGAAGGATATTTCTATTACTCATGCCACGACCCCTTTAAGTTATGATACATTGCCTTCGTTGATTTACTTCTCTATATTCTTTCTTTGTGTTACAAACTAAATATTGTTAGTTGAGCAGTACATATCGACCTTGGTTTGAACAAGATAGTGTCAGTGCATCTGTTTTTTTTTTTTAAAGGTCTTGTTCTGCTGATGTGAATGTAGGTTTTAGAAATCTTTGGCAGTGTAATGGGACACATTGTTCAGAAACATCTGTGACTGGTCCAGTGCCATGTTCAGTCTGATTTACATGAGTACCGGAGAATAGTTTTGTCAGTGTTTTTATTTTGGTAAACATGCCTCCTTTTTTCCTGTCACATATTCCAGTATATTTGAGAGAACCTTTTATGAATCTGACCTATTATGTGCAAAATCTATTGATGTTTTATGCACTGATAAAAGCAATGCTCCAACTTAGTTCCTTTGAAATGTTTTACAAGTTCACTAAAAAACATTTACTAGCAATCAAAGTTATGGGTCAAAGCAATCAAACCAAGTATAATAAAGTCTAGACTTGTCATACATCTGTCCAAAAACCATGCCTATTTTGATTTCATCCCACAAAATAAATCTTTGTACATTTGTTAGATTGCTTTCGATCCCTAATATAATATAAGAAATTGTCTACTTCCCTCCTGCACGGTGGATCAAGCCATTAAAGCAGCAAGACACTCCAAAACTAAAAGAATGAAAGAACGAGAGGACTGTATTATTACGTGTTTGTTGGACCTGTTGACTGTCCATTCAGAGTGTCAGCCCATAGAAAAGAGTTTTCAGCACAAAGGAGAAACAATACACAAAAACACAATGCATCTTTGTAGTCTGGGACTCACCAACAAAACACTGCAGAATTCCCCAAGGCTCTCAATTGAAGTGCAATAAAAGTCAGCTTTGTAATAAATTGCTTCAGTTCGCCAGAAGCTTGAAGTTGGAGAGAGAAATAAATATATAAATAAGGCAAGCCTCTCTCTCAAAGGCCACTGGCAGTTATCGAGCATAAACACAAATACATTTTTCATTATATTTAGGCAGCCACTTCAAATTAGTGTCCTCCCTTCACCTGAGACATTGGGCTTATTGGCACGGCTAAAAAAGGTAATATCATCACCGGCGAAGCCACGTCGAGACCCGAAACGCCCTAAAGAGCCTTAGAGGACGTGGCTCGGAAGAACATTTACAATTTCTGTTAATAGAAAAACACATATGATAAGAGGTCTGCTATGATGGGCTACTTTTTCCGTATCTCCTCCGCATGTAATTCCCATCCGGCGTGGTGGTGGGTGTCCCCCAGAGCGGCGACGTGAAATATCACCACCAGTCCCACCATTTCCCAAGCTCATTTTGTTTATTACGGGAAGTGTCTGCAGTCAGGGAGGGAATAAATGAAAGGGGTAGAGAAAAGAAAAACAGAAACAACAAAGCACCTCGATAAATCTCTCCGAAGCCATTTTTACGGTTCCAGCCACCTTCCAGAAGTGGGAAAGTCATATTAATTACAATGGGGGATGTCAACTGACAAAACAAGAAGACACAACGAAATCCAGCTCGAGTGAAGGCTTGAGCGCTTCCTCTTCATCTCACTCGCTCCGTTTGACACAAGACCCTTTGTCTTTTTCGTCTACGGTTGCCAGAGTTAATGTGTTGAAGGGATAATAGTCATTTGCAGTCTTTGTATGATGAAATTTATCTGTTATTGAAGCTCAACAAGTATGAAATATCACTTACGAGAAGTGCTGTCACGATAACTTACAGTAATTGTGTCTCACAGCACGATGTGCATCGCAATGTTGTTTGAATGTGTTGTTATTGAGAGGTTGAATTTCACGTCTGTTGCTTCACAAAGTGTTCAGAAAGTTCTTAATTCCTCCAAAAGACCCATAAATTCCAATTTCTGTTCTATTTCTGAATAGATGTAATATGTTTGTTCAACTTTCTTAGTTAGGTAAATTACAATTAGCTAATTACTCGATATGTACCATATGTGACCCTGGACCACAAAACCTTAAAAGTCTTAGTAGCAATAGCCAAAAATACATTGCATGGGTCAAAATTTAAATTTTTTCTTTTATGCCAAAAACCATTAGGATATTAAGTAAAGATCATGTTCCATGAAAATATTTAGTCAATTTTCTACTGTAAATTTATCAAAACTTATTTTTATTAGTAATATGTATTACTAATAACTTCATTTAGACAACTTTGAAGGCGGTTTTCTCAATATTTCGATTTTTTTGCACCCTCAGATTCCAGATTTTTAAATAGTTGTGTCTCAGGGCCAAATATTGTCCTAACAAACCACACATCAATGGAAAGCTTATTTATTCAGCTTTCAGATGATGTATAAAGCACAATTTAAAAATCTACGGTCACATATATTTTTGCATTTTTATTTTAACATTTTATTTTGCTATATTTGTCACCGATGTTTCATCAATAAATTAATAAACAAAGTGATACAGTTAGTGATTTAGAGACAGAAAACATGAATTTAAAAAAAGTAATAAAATAAAAATCTCATGAGTAAGAAAGAACAACCTCTGAGCAATAAAACGTTTATCTGGGTTAAGCCTAAAACCAGCGGGGATGTGAATAAACTAAATTAAACATGATTAATCGGTAAAATGTGGATAGTTCATACATTATTTCAAATTAATATTCCATATCTCAAATTGAGGCGTTTGATTGCATACTAAAATCTGATCAAATTCAGGCATAGTTTGTGATGCTGAGATCTCCTCTGATAATGCAAGGAAGACACAGGAGATTTATACAGCCTTTTTTGCCTTAAAAGAAACATTAGAAATGTAGGAAACTTCAGAAAAAGCTCAGAACCAATTTAAGATATATTTATAAAAGTTACAACCAGAGTAATTAAAAATACTTTTTTTGTTGTTCCCATATGTTCACAACAATTTTAAGCACAGTAATCATTCCTTACCAGGGACAAATTGTTTCTAGCATTCATCACATCCTGTGCACCCTTTGTAGTGTGCTTGACAGAGGACTCCAGTGCCGTCTGCATAATGCACCGTTAGGGTTAAGTGCTCATGCATAAACCCTCTTTTTCTTTCAAAGGCAATCGAACGCTGGTCGCTCCCAAGCCCTTAATGAGCACGTTCTGGAAGCTCCATTCAAAAAATAAAATGTCAGATGAAAACCCACGGCTTAAACTACATAAGAAAAAGTCAAGGGGCGCATTAAATGCTTTGAGGGCCTCCGTGGAGCCCCGTCCACAAATCCTATTAAATGCAGCTATCTGCAGATGATACCCCATAATGAATGTATTTAGTTTGAGTGGCGGCCTTACCCTCCTCAAGAAAGGGGTCATTAATGTTACGCACATGGCCCAAATCCACTCTGTAAGCAGAAAATGCTAATATCTCAAAGCTTATCCGTGACTATTATGATTTCTTTAGCTGTTGTGGGTGAACATCTCTGTAATGTTAGCATGAAGACATGCTTTGGATGCTGTTAAATTTGACAAAATGCTCAATTTGTCATTTCAATAGAGATTTCTGGGCAAGAACACTCGTTTGATGTCTATTTCAGCGTGTCTCGTAATGCATGTTTATTCAGTTGATGTCCAGAATAGCAGCATCATGTCCATTCAAACCTCAGATTTTTAAGCCACTTAAAAACCTACTTGAAAAAGTGGATGCAACTTAATGCAAGAAATGATCCCAGGGGCCCTTGCATGGCAAACTAAAATTGTACACAACACAAACAATCAATCAATCAATCAATAAATAGCACTTCTACAATATTGTAATTATTGTAGGAGCTTAACATTTACATTTTGTAGTTTTTAAAGTCCACACAATAAAGAAACTATATCACAGGTACTATATCTCTTAACATGACACCTCCTGAAAAAAACAAAACATAGACAAACAAAACAAAACTGAAAAAAGTGTGTAGGTGTTTAATTTGCTAAAGGAAGCGAGCAATAGGTACACTTATACAATATAAAAGTAATGGAATGAGGACAAATGCAATTTGCTATTTTGCTACAGGCTCTGTTAGACTTATTAAGCAACTTGTTCATCTGGAAATGTATAATGAACCAAAACACAGACAAATGTCTGTAACGCTAATACTAATTTTGGTCCAAATACACTGCTGCTATGTTGGTTAAAAAACACAGGAGAAAAAAAGTAATTATCTTAAGTGCCTTTGGTTTTAGGAAATGTTCCCCGCTGGCAACCAGATGAACACAGAATCAATGAAGAATGAAAATAATTTGGAAATAATGTTTGAAATTACTGACCAAAATTTGGTTTGGTGTTTAACTATAAAACCTTAAAGCAGTTCAGTTAAGCTGTGTATACTGAACTGATAATAAAAATAATAATAATAATAACAGACAAATTGGTGTCATTGCTTGATGCAATAAATATATAAAGACTTGGAAAGTATTTATAGCAGATTCATCTAACTAGTAAGCGGTGCTAAGATCATTGTGGCAATGACACACAACAAGTGTCGCTTCAATATCTCAAAATATTGTCAAGATATAGTCATGGGCGTCACTAGACCCTATTTATTGGGACATAAGCCAGAGCGAAATGACTCTGTGTCACAGTAAAACATTACTGATAAATGTCTGATGGTGGAGATTACCATACACTGACCTGGAAATAATTTTCCCTTTTAATATTTTAGCAGTCATGTCCTGTGTACTGTCTAGCAGCTGTTTGGAATCAGAACTAGAGATGCCAGGCTCGAATGAGTGACTCTCTTGATCTAATCGGTCAACTGAGTTTGCAAAAAGGTCTAAAATTATTTGCAAGTCAGTTTGATTTACTCATACAGAGTCACATTGGTTTTTAACATTGCAACAGGATACTTTATAACACAGGAAACTAAAAAGAATGCTGGATGAGCTGGATATTTACCTCTCATCTATTGTGTAGGAAGGAAACTTGCAGATCGTATGACTCACAACTTTTCATTGTGCATGCAGTCAGAACAGCTCTTTTAGCTACTGCAGGTAAAAACGATTATCTATATATCCTTAACACTAAAATAAAAGATTATGAAAATATGGGGGCATTTTTTTTTTCTGTGACCCAATACTGATGAAAGGCTACAGTAGAAACAGTCCTGGGAACAGCCTAACTTAAAGTTATACATTGACATTGACAAATTTGTTAAAGTGCAATTTGGAGACGGTTGTGAAAACCAAAACTTCATCCATAAAATCTGCACGGATTGGTCAAAAGATCATTTACACCAAATTTGGTGAAAAAGGACAAAATTTGTAAGAGCAGCAACACATTTTAGAGGGTGGCGGTAAAAAAAAAGAAAAAAAAAAGACTTATATTATAGACTAATATTTCTAGCATTGCAAAGCTATTTATAGCAGATTCATCCAACCAGTAGGTGGCGCTAAAATCATTGTGGCAATGACACACAATAAGTGTCGCTTCAATATCTGAAAATATTGTCAAGAAACAGTCATGGGCGTTGCTAGACCCTATTTATTGGGACATAAGAGCTGGAGAAACGCCTTTTGTGTCTCAGTAAAACATTACTGATAAATTCTTGTGTGACTGTGGAGATTACCAAATACTGACCTGGAAATCATTTTCCCCAAAAATATTTTAGCAGTCATGTCCTGTATGTTGTCTAGCGGCTGTTTGGAATCAGAACTAGCAATGCCAGGCTCAAATGAGTGACTCTTTTGATCTAATCGGTCAACTGGGTTTGCAAAAAAGTCTGAAATTGTTAGCAATTCAGTTTGATTTACTCAAACAAACTCACACTGGTTTTTCACACTGTAACAGGATACTTTATAACGCAAACTAAAAAGAGTGCTGGATGAGCTGGATATTTACCACTCATCAATTCAATAATTTCCCCTGATAATATTTTAGCAGTCATGTCCTGTGTGTTGTCTAGCAGCTGTTTGGAATCAGAACTAGCGATGCCAGACTCTTGAATAAATCACTCTTTTGATCTAATCGGTCAACTTCAGTTTGATTTACTCAGACTCACACTGTTTTTTTTTCCACACCATAACTGGATACTTTATAACACAGAAAACAAAAAGAGTGCTTGATATTTACCTCTAATCTATTGTGTAAGAAGCAGAAATTGCAGATCGTATTGTGCATGCAGATAGTGAAGGACTCTTTAGGCTACTGCACTTTTTTCTGTATCCCAGTGCTGATGAAAGGCTACAGTAGAGACACTCCTGGAAACAGCCCGACTTACAGTTTTACATTGACATTGTCAACTTTGTTACAGCGTAATTTGGAAATGGTTGTGAAAATCAAAACTTTATCCATAAAATCTGCAAGGACTGGTCTGAAGATCATTTACACCAAATTTGGTGAAAATAGGACAAGACTTGTAAGAGCAGCAACTAATTTTAGCGGGTGGCAGAAGCAAACAAACTAACAAACAAAGACTTACTAAATATTTACAGTAGGTGGCGCTAAGATCATTGTAGCAATGACACACATGTTGCTAGATCCTATTTATTGGGACACAAGCCTAAGCGAAATTTCTCTGTGTCCCAGTAAAACATTACTGATAAATCCTTGTCTGATGGTGGAGATTACCATATACTGACCTGGAAATCATTTTCCCTGAAAATATTTTAGCAGTCTTGTCTTGTGTACTGTCTAGCAGCTGTTTGAAATCAGAACTAGCGATGCCAGACTCGAATGAGTGACTCTTTTGATCCAATCGGTCAACTGGGTTTGCAAAAAGGTCTGAAATTGTTTGCAATTCAGTTTGATTTACTCAGACAGACTCACGCTGGTTTTTCACACTGCAACGGAATACTTTATAACACAGAAAACTAAAAAGAGTGCTGGATGAGCTGGATATTTACCTCTCGTCTATTGTGTAGGAAGAAAACTTGCAGATCGTATGACTCACAGCTCTTTGCATGCAGTTAGTGAACGACTCTTTAGGCTACTGCAGGTATAAAGATGATTTATATATCCATAACACTAAAGAAAGAGTATAAAAATATGGGGGCACTTTTTTTTCTGTGACCCAGTACTGATAAACAAAAAAGAGAAACAGCTTGACAGTTTTACATTGAAATTCTCAACTTTGTTAAGGCATAACTTGGTAACGCTTGTGAAAATCAAAATTGCATTCATAAAGTCTGCAAAGATTGGTCTAAAGATCAATTACACCAAATTTGGTGGAAATATGTAAAGATTTGTAGGAGCAGCAACACATTTTAGTGGGTGGCAGAAACAAACAAATAAACACACAAACAAAAAAAAGACTCTGGAAGTATTTATAGCATTGCAGAGCTATTTATAGCAGATTCATCTAATCAGTTAGATTGTTGTGGCAATGACACACAGCAAGTGTTGCTTCAATGGCTCAAAATATTGTCAAGATAAAGTCATGGGCATCACTAGACCCTATTTATTGGGACATAAGCCAGAGCGAAACATCTTTGTGTCCCAAGTAAAACATTACTGATAAATCCTTGTCTGATGGTGGAGATTACCATATACTGACCTGGAAATCATTTTCCCTGATAATATTTTAGCAGTCATGTCCTGTGTGTTGTCTAGCGGCTGTTTGAAATCAGAACTAGCAATGCCAGACTCTCGAATGAATCAGTCTTTTGATCTAATCGGTCAGCTGGGTTTGCAAAAAGGTCTGAAATTGTTTGCAATTCAGTTTGATTTACCCAGACAGACTCACACTGGTCTTTCACACTGCAGCTGGATACTTTATAACACAAAAAAAAAGGTATGAAAATATGGGGACACTTTTTTTCTGTGACCCGGCACTGATGAAAGGCTACAGTAGAGACGCTCCTAAAAACAGCCTGACTTACAGTTTTACATTGGCATTGTCAAATTTGTTAAAGCGTAATTTGGAAATGGTTGTGAAAATCAAAACTTCATTCATAAAATCTGCAAGGATTGGTCTGAAGATCATTTACACCAAATTTGGTGAAAATAGGGCAATATTTGTAGGAGCAGCAACAAATTTTAGCTGATGGTGGAAACTGAAAACTTGAGGCAAAAAGGTTAAAAAGTAAACATTGAAGATGGCACTAAAGGATTTCTTCATGCTACTGAGGCTATTGAGACGAATTTTGGGTTCCCGCTATAAAATCCAATAGCAGAAGAGTGTGAAAACCAACAGAATAAGGGCTGATGGTAATTAAAGCAGTGACAGATTGCTTTGTGAAGGGCCACTGGGGTTTCCATCAAAAGCTCAGGCACCATCAGGGTTGGATTAAATGAACCACCCCCCTGACCTTTACCAACCCGCTCTGCTGCGCAGATCCACAACCTGCTTCACACACTTCAGTCTCAGTTGTACTAATGCTCATGCTTTGAAAACGATCCCAAATCGACATGAAAAAAAAACAGAGACTCTCCCAGCAACTTCTCAACGAGTCGGACAGCTGTGGAGAGAAGCTCCTGCCTGCCTGTCTGTAATCTTTAGCTTCTACCATCATTTAGCCATGCTGCTGTTGTATACATTAGCTCTGGCACAACAACCTAGCGAGCTGCATCGCCGTCTGCTGTCTACATAGGTCACATCCTGACTGAAAATGTATAGCTTATAAGTGGCACTGTAAGACAAAACTCCATAGAAAAACATGGAATGCACTGTTAAATGTACTGGTACTGTAAGTTTACAGACATTTGCTTTAATGCTAAACTACACTGCAATGTGCTTTTTGGGTAAAACACTTGTGAAACAATTTCATATTACCCTATTTTTTTTAAATAACTAATGTTGATTGATTCAAATTATGACAAGTCTAACTATAGCAGGTTGCTAAGAAAAAACTGGACTTAGCTGGGATTTGATGAACCAGTTGGTTTTAGCTTTATCTTTTTTTCTTTTTTTTGCTTTTTAATCATCTAAAATTGTTTTTAGCTAGTTTTTAAGATTTTAAGTGTTTCTTTACTATATCAGCTGGTTTTAAAGTGCTTTATCCATAGTTAACTATGTAAGTGGGTGCTTAGCTGTTTTTTTTGTTTCTTTTTTTTTTTGCAGAATTGACTGTTTTTAGCTGGTTTTAAACATTTTTTTGGTTAAATCAGCTGGTTTTAAAATTTTAGCTTAATTGGCTACATCAACTTTTTACTGTAATTTTACTGTGTTATTGTGTGTTTAGCTGTTGTTGGTTTCTTTTTTTTTTATTAATCAGCTGGTTTTCACCTTTTTTACTAAATCAACTGGTTTTAGCTGTTTTTGAACTGTTTTTCTTTTGTTAAAACAGCTGGTTTTAATTGGTTTTAGCTAGTTTTTGCTGGTTTTAGCTGTTAATAAAACAATACAACAAACAATAAAACAATATGAAACAAAACGACAAAAAGAAACAAAGCTTATAGATTTATTAGAGATTTCATCATACATTTGCATTTATTCTTTTATAATTTTTTTATGTTTCTAATTAAGTGTTTATGTTGCTAATTAAGTGTACATTCTAAAATCTATGTAAATACTTGTCAAGAGTGTGATATGTTTAAATGTGAATGTAAAACAAGGCTTTGAAAATCCATTTTAGCGGTCAATTACTTGTAACTAATTAAGTCCTGGCAATCCAAACCACGTACACATAGTCAACTCCATTGAGCACGCTGGCAAAGTATATTTTGCTTAAAAGTTAATACACATCGACCATCTGTGTAATTCATTTTATTCAGTATCACAACCTCCACCAGAGCTGATTTACAGCTACAAATAACCAGGCTTTCAGATCTCAGAGGAAGTGAACTGTGAGACTGGAGCTGCCCAGCCGTGACCATAATTCAGTAATGCAAACAAAGCAAGCCTCAAAATATGACAGCTGGGAATTACTGACATTTCCTGGGAAATGGCTCCTAAACCTCATTACCCATTACCAACATTTACAGCGTTTTTTTCTTTTTTCCCCCTTCCATGTAAACACATTATTCCCACAATATAGACTAGAGGATGCAAGTGGAATGGAAGATATTGTGTGAGGTTTTTCATTGGTGAAAAGCCATATGTGCAACATTCAAACAGGTATGAATCGCAATAATACAAGGCTCAGATTGCTGGGTATTAGGTATTGCCGGAAGCATGATTGGCCTTATTTGCAGATGGGTCTTTTCTGTTGTTTTAAGCAGCTCTCATAGCAGCTGGAAGATTCACATGAATCACAGATGTCAGCAAAAGTACTGACACTTTACGTCTTTATGAACAAATTTCACAAAACATTTCAAGATATTGAAAAGTTACATCATTCAGTCCAAATATATTTGGAATAATTTGGACTGAAACGTATAATTTTTCAATATCTTGAAAAAAAATGCATGGAAATGCATGGTGTTGGCAGGAAACTGGTATAAGAATACATTATATTAACTATTTACACATACAAAAAGTAACCATATTTCAATAAAGCGTGAGATGGACGGATGACAGACACATGTCTATTCAAGCTCAGATGGTCTCTGTGAAACTAGAGAGTCTGTAATAGGCACCCTGTTACTCCCCACACTCTGAAGTTCAAAGAAGCTCTGTGAAAACGCTCTTCTATCATACTGTCTGCCTTTAGAATGAGGTCAACAGCACATCTATCTTTTGTCAGTGAAGGCTAATGCAATATAATGACTTCAAAGAGGTCCAAGGCAGTAAAAAAGAGTGAAAAGCAAAGTACAGAATGTTCAATACAGACAAACAGTATGTGCCGCATGAAGGCTGGATCTCCTTTCAGACGCTCACGCCAGAACTGTTTATAGCTTCAAAAACTAAAACCAATAAATCCACTGAAACTCATTCTTGAGTATAATTTTGTTACAAGATAGTGTTCAATGTTGTTGCACTATTATACTTTGCAAAATCTTAGGATTTACATATAATATATATGTTTTGGAAAAACATATTTGTGTTACTGTCAAACGATTTGGTGATATAAGCTATAAATGTTTTTTTTTTACGTAAAGCTGGTTTTAAAGACAACAAATACTTTAATATTTATGACCACAGCCAGGATATGAATCTTAAATGTGCATACAAATATGCAAAAAAAAAAAAAAAAAAAAAAAAACTAAACAAAAACAAATATACAGTTTGTAAATAATAATACATTTTTCTTTCCAAATATGTATAAGCATGAAAAAAATAAAAATAAAATTGGATCTAAGATATAATGAATAATGTACAGTTTTAGATTAAACACATTTGGAAAGAAAAATAAATGTTTTCATATTTACCACTACAGCCAGAATATGAATAATAAATATGAATTAAAATATGCAAAACAAACTTTTAGTTATTTTATCTAAGCTATAATGTACAGTTTTAGATTAAACATATTTGTAAAAGAAAAAAAATATATATATACACACACACCACTACAACCAGGAGATGAATATTAAATATGAATAATGAACAGATAATAAATATATATATATATATATATATATATATATATATATATATATATATACACCACTACAACCAGGACATGAATATTAAATATGTATTAAAAAAAGGTTTTTGGGGATCTAAGCTGTAATGAATAATGTACAGTTTTAGATAAAACTGATTTGGGGGGGGGGGGGGGGGGAGTTTTAATATTTACCACTACAGCCAGGATATGAATAATAAATATGTATAAAAATATGCAAAAACAAACATATGGTTATTGGACCTAAGCTATAATGTATAATGTACAGTTTTAGATTAAACTGATTTAGAAATAAAATACAAATGTTTTAATATTTACCACTACAGCCAGGATATGAAATAAAAATGTGCTTATATTATATTTGCGATTACAGCTATATTGTAAGATGTACTTTTTTTGATGAAATATACTGGGGATGAAAACATGTTTTAATATTTGCTACTACAGCTGGGATATGAATAATAATAATAAAAAAAATAATAATAATGAAAAAAAAAAAAAAAAACACTTCCCAATTTTAATAATGATGGACGCCCAGAAAGAACGATGCATAATCTAATGAGACAACAAGAAAAAATAAAATACGAAATTCCAATATTTAACAATTTTAATTAATTATTTCTGCTCTAAGTATTTGGCTGACATTGGGTAAAAAGCTTTTTTAAAAGCATCCATTAAGCTTAGAGCAAACATATATATATATATATATATATATATATATATATATATATATATATATATATATAATTTTTCAAAAATAAATGCAGACTAAAAACACCATGCTTTTTCGGTGGCGACCAAACAGTAAGGGGCCGAATCAATGACATGCTGAAATTAAACACATAATCACTTTAAAAGCAGCATTGGGCCGAGAGCCTATGGGGAGGACAGCGATGGGGGAGCCTATATGCCATGCAAAATCTATTGGAAAATGAGTCAGGGTGGACTTTTAACACAGAACACCAGCTCGTCTAATGAAAAGGTCCCCATGAAATGGGAAGAAAGGGTCTGTGCGTTCGATATTGACATGCCCCATGGTGCTCTCTGAAGCTCAGGCCTCCGCTATCAATCAAAGTGGAGTGGAAGCCCGTAATGTTCCCTCGATGTGATTTTGGGAATGCTGTGTACATCCAAATGTCCATGGCTGGAATCCATTTAATGAAAAATGGGACGTCGGATGGCAGATAAAACATATGACTGGAAATTGAAGCGAGTCAAAAGACTTAAAATGAAATTTAATTAATGAAATAGCACAAAAAAGTACTTAATGTAAACCATCGTGTTCATTTCCTTCCTTAGCATCCATTTTCTAAATGACACTGAATGGAAATACTATCAATTCACCAATAAGATTGATGCCACTGCCAAATGTTAATGGGAACAGTATGATCATACGCCAATCTGAGGTTACAGATTCGCTCTCTTTATTGCATTATGTCACTTTAAGCTTTCTGTTTGAAACTTTTTATGTGAGCCGTTTCTTAGACCGCATATATATGTATATATACATGCATTTTTTAGCTGCTGTAAATAAATCTCTTATTCTCAACAAGACTTACATTTATTACATTTTAAAACTAGACGTTTGTTAAGACAAACTTTGAGGTTGGCTTGAAAAAGTTGGACCAGTAAGTTTGAAAAAGTTTGTACCGTTTAAAAAAAAGTTTAAAAGATTTCTAAGTTTTAAAAGTTTTAAGCTTGAGGTTTTTTTTTAGTCTGAAATAGTTTAAAGTAGTTTTAAAAGCTTAATGTTTGATTGATAGATAGATATAGATACATAGCATGCTTCTAACACGACTAGCATGTTGTTAGCATGTTTTCAGCATGATTAACATGTTAACATTTTTCTAGTATGATTAACATGTTACTAGCATATTGTTAACGTGATTAACAACTTGTTATGTTTCTAGCATGATTAGCAAGTTGATGGCATGCTTATAGCATGATTACTAAGTTGCTAGCATGCTTCTAGCATGATTAATGAATTGCTAGCATGTTTATAGCATGATTAGCAAGTTGATGGCATGATTATAGCATGATTACCAAGTTGCTAGCATGATTAACAATTTGCCAACATGTTTCTAGCATGATTAACAAGTCGTTAGCATGTAACTAGCATGATTAGCAAGTTGCTAGTATGTTTCTAACATGTTTCTAGCATGATTAGCAAGTACCTAGAATGTTTCTAACATTTAGTTAAGATGACCAGCTAGTTGCTAACATGTTTCTAGCATGATTAACAAGTTGCTAGCATGTTTCTAACATTAAGTTAACATGATTAGCTAGTTGCTAACATGTTTCTAGCATGATTAACAAGTTGCTAGCATGTTTCTAACATTAAGTAAACATGATTAGCTAGTTGCTAACATGTTTCTAGTATGATTAACAAGTTACTAGCATGTTTCCAACATGATTAGCAAGTAGCTAGCATGTCTTTAGCATTTAGTTAACATGATTACCCTGATGAAAAAAACCCAGCATATGCTGGTTAGGTAGGTTTTGATGCTGGGATGCTGGTTTTAGCTGGTTTATGCTGGTCCTTTGCTGGTTAATGATGGTCTTTGCTGGACCAGCATACACCAGCAAAGGACTAGCATAAACCAGCAAATGACCAGCATAAACCAGCAAAGGACCAGCATAAACCAGCAAAGGACCAACATAAACCAGCAAAGGACCAGCATAAACCAGCAAATGACCAGCATAAACCAGCAAAGGACCAGCATAAACCAGCAAATGGCCAGCATAAACCAGCAAAGGACCAGCATAAACCAGCAAATGGCCAGCATAAACCAGCAAATGACCAGCATAAACCAGAAAATGACCAGCATAAACCAGCAAATGACCAGCATAAACCAGCAAAGGACCAGCATAAACCAGCAAATGGCCAGCATAAACCAGCAAAGGACCAGCATAAACCAGCAAATGACCAGCATAAACCAGCAAAGGACCAGAATAAACCAGCAAATGACCAGCATAAACCAGCAAAGGACCAACATAAACCAGCAAAGGACCAGAATAAACCAGCAAATGGCCAGCATAAACCAGCAAAGGACAAGCATAAACCAGCAAAGGACCATCATAAACCAGCAAATGACCAGCATAAACCAGCAAAGGACCAGCATAAACCAGCAAATGACCAGCATAAACCAGCAAAGGACCAGCATAAACCAGCAAAGGACCAGCATAAACCAGCAAAGGACCAACATAAACCAGCAAAGGACCAGCATAAACCAGCAAATGGCCAGCATAAACCAGCAAAGGACCAGCATAAACCAGCAAATGACCAGCATAAACCAGCAAAGGACCAGCATAAACCAGCAAAGGACCAGCATAAACCAGCAAATGACCAGCATAAACCAGCAAAGGACCAACATAAACCAGCAAAGGACCAGCATAAACCAGTAAATGGCCAGCATAAACCAGCAAAGGACCAGCATAAACCAGCAAATGACCAGCATAAACCAGCAAAGGACCAGCATAAACCAGCAAATGGCCAGCATAAACCAGCAAAGGTCCAGCATAAACCAGCAAATGACCAGCATAAAGCAGCAAATGACCAGCATAAACCAGCAAATGACCAGCATAAACCAGCAAAGGACCAACATAAACCAGCAAAGGACCAACATAAACCAGCAAAGGACCAGCATAAACCAGCAAATGACCAGCATAAACCAGCAAAGGACCTGCATTAACCAGCAAATGACCAGCATAAAGCAGCAAAGGACCAGCATAAACCAGCAAATGACCAGCATAAACCAGCAAAGGACCATCATAAACCAGCAAATGACCAGCATAAACCAGCAAAGGACCAACATAAATCAGCAAAGGACCAGCATAAACCAGCAAAGGACCAACATAAATCAGCAAAGGACCAGCATAAACCAGCAAAGGACCAGCATAAACCAGCAAATGACCAGCATAAACCAGCAAAGGACCTGCATAAACCAGCAAATGACCAGCATAAAGCAGCAAAGGACCAGCATAAACCAGCAAATGACCAGCATAAACCAGCAAAGGACCATCATAAACCAGCAAATGACCAGCATAAACCAGCAAAGGACCTGCATAAACCAGCAAATGACCAGCATAAACCAGCAAAGGACCAGCATAAACCAGCAAAGGACCAGCATAAACCAGCAAAGGACCAACATAAACCAGCAAAGGACCAGCATAAACCAGCAAATGGCCAGCATAAACCAGCAAAGGACCAGCATAAACCAGCAAATGACCAGCATAAACCAGCAAAGGACCAGCATAAACCAGCAAAGGACCAGCATAAACCAGCAAAAACCAGCAAAGGACCAGCATAAACCAGCAAATGGCCAGCATAAACCAGCTAAAACCAGCATCCCAGCACCAAAACCAGCATATGCTGTTTTTTTTTCAGCAGGGTAGCTAGTTGTTAACATGTTTCTAACCTGATTAACAAGTTATTAACATCTTTCTAGCATGATTAACACGTTGTTAGCATGTTTCTAGCATGATTAACAAGTTGTTAGCATGTTTCTAACATGATTAGCAAGTAGCTAGCATGTTTCTAGCATTTAGTTAACATGATTAGATAGTTGCTAACATGTTTCTAGCCGGTTTCTAGCATGATTAACAAGTTGTTAGCATGTTTGTAACATGATTAGCAAGTAGCTAGCATGTTTCTAGCATTTAGTTAACATGATTAGATATTTGCTAACATGTTTCTAACAGGTTTCTAGCAGGATTAACAAGTTGTTAACATGTTTCTAACATGATTAGCAAGTTGATAATATGTTTTTAACATGTTTCTAGCATGATTAGCAAGTAGCGAGCATATTTCTAGCATTTAGTTAACATGATTAGCTAGTTGCTAACATGTTTTTAACACGTTTCTAGCACGATTAACAAGTTATTAGCATGTTTCTAACATGATTAACAAGTTGATAATATGTTTCTAACATGTTACTAGCATGTTGCTAACATGAATAGCACGTTAGTTTGAACAGATTAGAAATCTAACATAGAAAGGAAGTTTGACTGAGTCTCAAGGGATTCTGGGAGTTTTGACAGTTGGAGTATGAATAGCGTTGGCTCATTGGAACATTCCATCAATGTAAGTCTATGGGATTTTTCCCAGTTTTAATTGTCATTTTTAGGAAAACCGTAAATCCGATCAGCTAGAAAATATATAGCAACTAATTTCAGATCAGTCTGAACATCTGGGCTGAGTTTGGAGTTTGTAAAGTTAAATCTCCGAGAGGAAATAGAGTTTAGTCTCAGAAGAAGAATAATAACAGTAAGTTTAAATAGCGTTTCAGTAAGCTGGACTTCTCAAGCCAACTTAATAAATACTTTCTCTGACAATATATGTTAAAATTTATTCCTGTGTTCAAAGTTACATTTTCTGCCTAATTACTTCAGTCTTCAGTGTCACATGATGCTTCAGAAATCATTCTAATATGTTGACTTGACTTGAGTTGCTCTGCTTCATATTTTTGTGTAAACTGTGATACTTTTTATTTTTCAGGATTTTTTTCTTAAATGGAAAGTTGAAAAGAACAGCATTTATTTGAAACAGAAATCTTTTTCAGCATTATAAATGTCTTTACTGCCACTTTAGATCGATTTAATGTGTCCTTGCTGAATAAAAGGATTCATTTCTTTGAAATAAAATCTTAATGATCACAAACTTTTGAAGCCTAACGGTGCGTTCACACTGGCACGTAGCGAGCGGGGCGAAGCGAGCGTTTTCAATTCATTCATGTGGAAGTTGAGCGTAAACGGTCGCGTGGTGCATTTTGGGATTGGAAGCGGCGCGGAGAAAGCGTTGAGAGCGGCTGAAGAGCGTCAAAAGGTTGGGCATTCCTCAACTTTATGCAAATTTCGAGCGCAAAACGCCGGCGACAACCAATCGCTGTGAAGAGTAGGCAAGGCAAGATTATGACGCGTGTTTCTGAAACTGGTGGATTACTGAGCTGAAATCACATATTATTGAAAAAGTCAAGCAAAAGTAAATGTACTTTGCATGTTTTCATTATATGCTACAGTTTAGTTTTCGAACCGCCGTTAAAAGAAGACAATGGAACATAAATAGGGTGTGAACATTGTTTTTCAGAGGCGTGCTCTGCCCTAAATTTGACACACCCCAAAGCAGTGGCGTTGTAGCGTTGCTAGCGGCACTGAGCGTGGATTTGACGCTGTAGTGTGAACACACCGTAAGTGGCCGTTCACATGTAGCGTCTTTTGCGCGCTCAAATTCGTTATTTTAAATGTAGACGCGCGGCTTGCGCGCGCATAATGGAAGCGACGCGGTCGCGACGCGGTGCGACGCGCTCGTTTTTTCCAGGTGCGTCCGCGCCGCATCGAGATAAAAACATCTCAACTTTTCAGAATGCAGCAAGCGCACCGCAGCTTGGAGCTAGAGCGCAGCTGATGGTTGCTTAGAAACGGCAGACGCTTCCGGAGCACAAGCGCCCGAGCGCTTTGTTGACAAGGAAGAAAGCGGCGCGCCTAGCGTTTTCCACGCGTTTTTAGGCGCGACATGTGAACGGCCCCTAATGCGTGTACCAACGATACGATCTCTACTTCAGTGAATGCGATATATATGGAAGAGAACGTGACTGCATTGCTAACGTATTCGTTGGCGTCTGAAACTAGTCTGAAATGCTGGTGGTGATGGTTTTCTAGTGAAGCGAGTTGAATGCTGATTCTTTAATAAGTGAGAGGTTGAGTATTCTCAGTGGGTTGAAATAATAATTTAACCCAAAGGTGCTCGTGTGTCGCTAATGCTTCAGTTCTGACCTTCCTTTTCTTCAGAATTATGCTCGATTCTCTAAAAAGAGTCTGCTGGGATTATCATTATCATTCTTGTGTTTCCTACAAGCCTGGATTTACAGCTAATGCCTGGGATTGCTCTCACCCTGACGGGATCAGGACGCACCGAGGGAGTCAAACGGACCTCACTCGCCGCATGTTTAAATCATCCTCTCCAGCGTGCCGAATGATGTTAGTGGATCAAGTTAAGCAGAGTTCATATTAGCGATTAAAACACTGAATTCTGATGCTTCACTGGGGAAGTGTGAGCTTCTGAAAAAAATCAGTCAACTACAATGAAATCAGTCAACTACAATGAAATCAGTCAACTACAATGATGTGAAAGAGTTTTCACGCCATGTTCTGTGAAAAAATTGCTTTCAAAAGGCAAGTTTGTTGAACTTAAACGGAAAGATAAAAATAATTAATTTAGGGCCATTTAAACATAGATATTATTTTAGCCCAATGCACATTATGCACATTGAAAAAAAAAAAAAAAAAAAAATCACTCCAAAAAAATTTAAAATACATAAATAAATAATAAGAACAAATAAAGTGCACATAATGCTTGTCATAAAATAAAAGTAAAGTAAAGTAAAATAAAAGTAAAGTAAAATAAAGTAAAAAATAATAAATAAAATAAATATTTTAAATTAATATTAATAAATTCTTGATTCAGAGTAATTTAACCATCTAAAGTTATGATAGTCCAAATTTATGGAAAGTGCCAGATGATCTGTTGTTCAAAATGTGTGATGCTTAATATAAATGTTTGTTCATTTAAATAAAAAAATATTTAAATTTCCAATAATAAGAACAAATAATCACTCCAAAAATGTAAAAAAAAATAACAAATAAAGTGCACATAAAACTTGTCAAAATAAAATAAAATAAAATAAAAAGTATGCTTCGTTTAGAATAATTTTAACCATGCAAATTATGATAGAGCGAATTTATGGAAAGCCGTATATGATCTGTTATTCAAAATGTGTAACGCTGAAAGTTTATTCATTAAAATTAACATGCATTTCAATAATAATAAATTTCAATAATAAATAAACCACTCTAAAAATATTGCCCTATTTTTTTTTCCTGATCACTTTCTCTTTATTCATATATAATGCTTTTGATTTAGTTGCTGATAGATAGATTTGTTTATAATGCTTTTTATTTACTTGTTGCAAATAAATAAATAAAGCTTTAGGAATTGTTCTTTCAAGTTATCTGTGTGTTTATTATGCTTGTTATTTAGCTTACTGCAAAACAAACAGACAAACAAACAAATAAAAATATAAAGAATCCTCAAAATATTGCCCTAACAGTTGAACTTTTTGTGCAAATAATAAATACAAATAATATATAATTTAACAATACATAAAAAATACCAATAAGAACAAATAAAGCGTTCTCAAAATATTGCCCTAACAGTTGCACTTTTTTTGCAAATAATAAATGCAAATAATATATAATTTAACAATACATAAAAAATACAAATAAGAACAAATAAAGCGTTCTCAAAATATTGCCCTAACAGTTGCACTTTTTTGCAAATAATAAATGCAAATAATATGCAATTTATCAATACATAAAAAATACCAATAAGAACAAATAAAGCGTTCTCAAAATATTGCCCTAACAGTTGAACTTTTTGTGCAAATAATAAATACAAATAATATATAATTTAACAATACATAAAAAATACAAATAAGAACAAATAAAGCGTTCTCAAAATATTGCCCTAACAGTTGCACTTTTTTTGCAAATAATAAATGCAAATAATATGCAATTTATCAATAAATAAATAATTACATAAATAAATATAAGTTTTTCCTTCAAGTTATTTGTTTGTTTATAATGGTTTTTATTTTAATAATAATTTTT
>NC_133366.1:50760521-50793196 GCF_049309525.1 Garra rufa | reverse complement strand
GGCAGCGCAGTCAGCTACTTAGCCGTGACTGCGTCAGCCGGCCGTTCCTGGCAGTAAATTAAGGGGTGGAAACTGTTTCCCTTCTCGTGAGAGATCTGCTAAACGCTTTCATGCGTGGCTCTGTGTTGGCTGATAGATTTAAAGGCACCCACAAAAGCATCAGAGTACCAACAAAATTTACGATGCTAAAAGATGAAAATGAGACAGAGAGAGAAAGAGAGCGAGAGGTCTTGTGAAAATCTTTCACTCGGTGAAATTGGAGCAATAAAGGCCTCGAATAAGAAAGTCCATTATATACTTGAATATGATTACACGGAGAAATCATTTAAAGGTCATTTTGTACAGCACCACAGCGGAGAACAGGTCGCAACTTGAGTGGCAGTCATCCACAAACAATTTACATTCATGCATATAAATCTACTGCTCTATTAAACACTACGCGGATCATGATTTCTGAACATGATTTCAAAATGGATAATGGATGTCGCATTTAGCGCCTCTTGTTCTGTTGTTCCAGCTTTGCTGTAGAGCCAAATGTCAGGCCGATTCGTGCTTACAGGAGTCGATAAGTCATCGCACCAAATGAGGGCCCTCAATTGTATCGTTCATTAATAATGTAATTAACCAGAACGGCTAATATAATGTTAATAGCTTTGTGAGGACTTGGTATTTGTTTTTTTTATTACAGTGCGTGACTGATGCAAATGTTGGCAGCAGAAATTTCCAGACTGATTTTCCAAGGATGTATGGTTTACAGTGACTGACAGACAACAGTTGACATCAACATGAAATCAGAATTGACTATTTACAGTTAATTCTCAATATGCATTCTGGTCTTATTGTACGTGATTTATTTTTGAAGGTTAGGTTAATAAAATGACAAAACCAATTCCTTATTTTTTCAAACATTTGTAGACTCTTTACAATCAAATCAGTGTCCAATAAAATAAAAATCAAATCCAGCCCTACATTTTTCTCAGTGAATATTCTAGGAAATGCTTCACATTACAGAAGTAAAATGGGTTATGAGGGAAGTTTCGTGTTCACTTTCAGCTCTGGTTCACTTCATCATACTCAAGACAAGTGGAAAAGGCACATCAGATTTTAAAGCAAACATTTGAAGACATTAAAAGGCACAGATACACCTAAATTGCTACTATTATATACAATTAAGCTAAAATTCCTAACTGTTAGTTCAGTTTAAATGGGTCTGCTGTGATAAGGTCATGGACAGCAAAATAAATAAATAAATACATAAATAAATGAAATAATAATATACATAATAGTGGTACATGCAAATACTAATAATAATTTAACAATGGATGAATACATTAATAAATGCACTAAAGGCAAATAATAACATGCAATTTACTATGAATACATGAATGCAAATAATAATAATAATCCAATAGTGCTAAATGCAAAAAATAAATAAATAATATCTGTAAAAAATAAATAAATAAAATTCAATAAAATAAAATAGGAGTAAATGCTACCCATATCTTGTTTTGGTTCACAGCAAAAGCCCAGTCAACTGTTATTTTGATGCAAATGCATCTGTCATTCAGTAGAAGCTAACAAAATTAGATGCCAAAATTGACAGGTTGCATGACATGCCTTTATCCTCGAACACTATAATATTAATTAACTTCATGTCCAATGTAAATCTGGTTCTTAAAGACAAAAACAATTGAGAACTACTGAGCTGGTGTGTGTCTCAATAAGGCAAAATTAATCTCATTAAGTATTCATACTGCAAAGGGCAAAGCATAAAAAACTAGACCATGCATAGAAAACAATACAGAAGTTTGTCACAATGATTCCATGTCTTTTTCATACAAGTAAAATGGCGATTGTTTATGAAGATGGCTTTACGAACATGCCTTTGCTCCCTACCGCGAGATGGCATTTGAAGGCGCTCGCAGATAGTTCTTATGCCGGCAGCTTTGGAATAATCCTGATGATGCAACAAGCCTGGAAACGATATATTAATGCTTTTGTAATGAACTCTATGGAATAATGACTAAATGTCAATGGTGGGGATGCCTCATTTTTTCATCCCTGCCCAATGCCATTGGTTGTCTTGTCACAGCACGACTGCTTTATGGACTTTGATTGACCTTTACCATGCTTTAGCGGAGCATCATACTGAAATCGCATTTGATTCACTCAGACATTATTGTTTCCTTTGCAAAATAACTTGAAGACACATCTGTAAAAGCATGTCTCAAGTATGTTATTTTCAGATCAATAAATGATTGGATGGTGTTTCCAGGTAAGTTACCGAACAAGTTTACTGCATTTTAATAAAGCCCAACAAATCACTCAGACACTCAGATGTAAACAACAGCATGGATTGCACGGTTAATATAGGGTACGACGAGGCTAAAGGCATCCTGAGGTAAAAGACGTCTTTGAAATCTTTTTCCTCTAAACCACTAGATGGCAAAAAAAAAAAAAAAAAAAAAATGTACAGTAGCACTTTCCGAAACATCTGCTTTTCAAGATACACATGCAATTTTGTCTGATGCAATTCTGATCTAATATTTGATGTTTTTAAAAATGTTGTAGATTTAAGCAGCAAATGAGAATCGCTAAAATACATCTTGAGACAAAGGTCTTCTTAATGATTTTTAGTTTTGTTTGATAATGAAAGCAACGGTTTTAAATAACAAAAGAATATTTAAAAGTATGGTATTTGGGGTAAAAAAAAACACCCCTGCTGTTGGGGCTAAAAGGCACAATAATTAACATGGTAATTAATAGAAGGTGACTTTTCTATTTGTTGGCATGGCATTATATTATATATCATTATATTATGTTGGGTGTCCATCTTAAAGATAATCACCATGTTTAGAATGAAACCATCATATTTAAAAACACAATATTAATCATAACATATAATAAAATATCATTTGTTGTTAGTACTGTAAATCTATGTTAAATTACTATGGGATCTCTTTTAATGCTTTCAGAATCTTTACATTTTAAAATGATGTTGTTTCTGTATTTTAAAATGTTTTATTTTAACATATTTTAATAAAAGTATATTTTTTGAAAAAAAAATTATTTGTATTCATCCAAATAAGCTGAAAATAGTACGAACTTTGCTTAAGTGATTGACAAAAAGAAAGAAAAACATTATTTAAGCTAAAGTATTTGTATCAATACTGTGTGCCTTTTACCCCGTGTGTGGTTTGCCACTTCATACATTTATGAGATTTTTACACAAAATGAACGACTTGTATGATTTATTTTCACACAAAATCTGTTGCTCCATAAATGTTCAGTACAAATGTATATATTTTTCTGCAGTCATACACTTTGGGCACAGTGAAAAGCACTTTTTTTTTTTCTTAGGGTGGGCCTTTAGCCCCGTTGTACCACTGAATACGTTGTTCTGCTAATTTATGCTGTCTAAACCATAGGAAATAAAATGTGTGGAAGCTGCTAAATCATATAGAGAAGGATTTAGTAAGCAGGAAAGGGCGCAACATTTTGACAAACTAAAGTTATTAGGTGGTAAAGATACATACTAGCAGTATTAATTAAGATGTTAACCTAATATTTCACCTACCTGACCAGAAATTATAAGAACAAACATGAATATTGTCAAGGTTCTTGCCCTGAAAATCCTGGTTCAGTTAGGCTAACCACAAATCCCTTTTATTCCTCAGACAGTTTTATGTTGTTGTTTTTGCAATCTTCTACTTAATTTGTTGTAACTTTTAGCAGTCTTTAGAACTCCAACTTTTTTTTTTCCAGTCGGGCCGATTAGTACAGCCCAAAACATGACAATAATTGACCATTTTCAGCAGCAATAATCAGCAAAATATGTGAGTTGTTCAGAACTGCCAATATGGCCAATTGATGATGCGTAGTGAAAACACTCTATTGATCGATATGTGCACTAATCAAAATTTGAGAGAAAAGAAATAAAAGTTGTTGGTGTTTAACTGTATCTAGTGTTCGTTTCATCTTTGAACTGCAGTGAATTGTATGTATAGGTATGTTTTTTTCGTCCAATGAACCTATGTTGTAACAAGGATGGATAAGGCTATGGACTTATAGTTTGCTGCTAAAGATTGTTAAAGGGTTAGTTCACCCAAAACTGAAAATTAGCCCATAATTTATTCACCCTTCACCCTTAAGTGTATATGACTTCCTTCTTTCAGACAAATCCAATCCAATATATGAAAAATTGTCCTGGCACTTCCAAGCTTTAAAATGGCATAGGTGGGTGTTTCTCTTCATCAGTCCAAAACAAGTCCAATAAAGTGCATCCAACCATAATAAAAAGTGCCTCACACTGCTCCAGGGTGTGAATAAAGGTTTCCTGAAAGAAAGTCATATACACCTAGGATGCCTGAAGGGTGCATGAATCATGGGCTAATTTTCATTTTTAGGTGTACTAACCCTTTAAAGACTCTTAAATCCATTAAGTTCTTTTATACAGCTGAATTATGTGTTATTCTTTTAAAATGTATGATAGAAAACATGTAGATCATTCTATAGTTTGTTTTCACGACACGTCATCAACCGGCCATATTGGCGGCACTGAACATAATCAATGCCAGGAACTGAATAAAACTCGGATACAGTATTTTGCTGATTATTACTGCTGAAAGTGGTCAATTATTTTCATGTTTTGGGCTGTAATAATTGGTCGGAACACAGAAATAAAAATAAAAGTGCTATAGATTGCCAAAAGTTTTAACAAATTAAGGAGAGGAGTGCAAAAAACTGTCTGAGAAACAAAAGGCATTTGTGGTTGGCTAAACTGAACCACGATTTCCAGGGCAAGAATTTTCACAACACTTATGTTTGTTCTTATCATTTTCTGTCAGGTACGCGAAATAGTAGGCTTATATCTTAAGTAATACTGCTTGTACATCTTTACCACCAACTTCCACACATTTTTTCCAAGATTTAGACAGCATAAATTAGCAGAACAACATATTCAGTAGCACATTAACCGTGCAATCCATGCTTTTGTTTACCCTCGAGTATCACCAGTATGACCGTGCATCTGGGTAACTGACCGAATCATGACGTAAGTGCAAACACTAAAGACTAAAAGTGAGTAGTTTTCGTCAAAGCCTGTTGATGTTTGTTGAAGCTCTTGATTTTTTTGGGCATTGCTATTTAGTTGCTAATGTGTTCTGGGAGGCATTCTATTTGGTTGCTACACTCTTAAAAATAAAGGTTCCAAAGGCTGTTGCAGTGATGCCATAGATGGAGCATTTTTTGGTTACCCAAAGAACCTTTCAGTGAACAGTTCCTAAAAGAACCATTTTAAAATACATTTTAAAAATCTAAAGAACCTTTTTTGACTATAAAGAATCTTTTCTGCATTTGAAAGGTTCCATGGATGTTCAATGTTCTTCTTAAAACCATTGATGCCAATAAAGAACCTTTATTTTTAAGTGTGTAGGTGGTTTCTTGCTGACTTGTGTCCACATTCGAGTCTCTGCTGTATTCTAGTCAACAATAGAGTAAGGAATATAATGTTTTCCACTCTCTTTGGGCTCCCCGGGCTATATTGACAAATCTAATGTCACTGCTTTTTTGAAGCAAGAATCAATTTCTACAAAATATTATAAGATTAGAAAACACATTCTTTTTGGCGTTTAAAACATATTTTCTCATAAATATAGCAATGCAACTATTTTAGCTGTTCATAGCTCATATAAAAGGTTCAGAAACGAACCTCCCGGGCCTTTTATTTCTCTCTGTGTCCTCTTGACAAACTGAGCAACCAGTCAGACAGCAGAAATCCGACAGGTGCCCCTTGTCATCCTGTCTTGCACCATCTAGTTCGACATACATTGAAGGAACTCCAGAAGCTGTCATCTGCCCTTTAACAGCGCACACTTTTTAACTAAAGTGTCAAAAATTGTCAAGCAAAGTGTGAAGCAACAGCATCTGGTTGGCAGACGGTGAATCTGCTAAAGCAGCAGTGGAGGTCAAACGGATAAGGATTTTATCACATGTCTGATTTCAGTTCCACCAAAAAAAGTTAAATTATGAAATTAATAATTTTTTATTAATTTGCAAATGATTTTAACTGAATCTATACAGCGAGATATGTATAGGAAATTAAATAAAAATGCATAGCTTTATTGTCACGCCAGGCCAGCAGAGGGAGCCCTTACCCCCACTGACTGTTGCTGCTCCCTCTGCTGCCTCTATGGTTACTTCCTGTTTATCAGACATAAAAGCCAGCTCATCACACACACACATCGCGAAGTATTGTTTTGCTCCAGCGGACTCTACCAAGCGTTTTCCATTGCTCCCAGGTTTCCTAGTCTCCTTGTTGTTCCCTAATCATAGTTCTGTTTTTGTTTTCCCAGTCTTAGTCTTAGTTTTCTAGTTTCTTGTTTTCATTTCATTGTTTCATTTGGACTGCCCACCTGGATTTTGACCTACGCTTGTTTTTTTGGATTACGCTATTGGATTGTCTTCACTGTTCATGTTTGCTGGTGTTTTCGACCCTGTCTGTCTGACTACGATCTGCTTAATACAGCCTTGCATTTGGATCCTCACTCTTGGTCGTCCCGTTTGTGACAGAATACTTCGCCACACCCGGATCCAGCGGCTTTACCCACCAGCAGAAGTACCCTCCAAGAATGAGCTCAGCAGACCCCGTAAGTTCACTCTGTTCCATTTTTCAAGATGACCGTCCCATCGAATGTTATGTTGAGGAATTTCTTACGTACAGTCACCTGGCACCTTGTAACGAATCGATGTTAAAGGAATGTTTCTGGAGCGGGTTGGACACTGATATCAGCCTGAGTTTACCCGATGAGGACCCGAGTTGGACCCTCGCACAATTCATTGACTTTGTGTTATCGTTTTGTGGCTCTCCATTCACTGTGGGTATACTCAAAAGGTCACAGCACAAAATGTCTGCCAGCCTAGAGCCTCAGCACAAGATGTCTGCTAACCCTGAGCCACAGCACAAGATGTCTGCTAGCCCCGAGCCTCAGCACGAGATGTCTGCTAGCCCAGAGTCTCAGCACAAGATGTCTGCCAGCCTAGAGCTACAGCACAAGATGGCTGCCATCCCAAAGCCCGTTCACAAGATGGCCGCCATTTCAAAGCCTGTTCAAAAGACAGCTGTCCCTCCAGAGCCAGTTCGCAAGATGGCCGCCCTTCAAGAGCCCCTTCACAAGATGGCTGCCTTTCCAGAATCTGCTTTCGGAATGACTATTCTTCCTGAGTCCGCATTCAAGATGGTCACCCAATTGGACCCAGCTCACAAGAAATCTACCACGTCTGACTCCTCTCGCAAGATGACTGCCACCCCAAGGCCCGATCGCAAGATGGCTGCCACCCCAAGGCCCGATCACAAGATGGCCGCCATCCCCAAGCCTGTTCACAAGATGGCTGCCACCCCCAAGCCTGTTCACAAGATGGCCGCCTTTCCTGAGTCGGCACCCAAAATGGCCGCCCTTCCAGATCCTGTTCACAAAATGGCCGCTCTTCCAGATCCTGCTCACAAGATGGCCGCCTTTCCTGAGCCTGCTAACAAGATGGCTGCCGCCACTCCAGGGTCTGCACTCAAGATGGCTACCGTCACGCCCAAGTCTTCTCACAAGATGTCTGTACCTCCAGAACCACTGCCCAAGATGGCTGCCACGCCCAAGTCCTCCCGTAAGATGGCCGCCACGCCAGAGCCTGCTGCAAAGATGGCCGCCACGCCAGAGCCTGCTGCAAAGATGGCCGCCACGCCAGAGCCCGCTGCAAAGATGGCCGCCACGCCAGAGCCCGCTGCAAAGATGGCCGCCACGCCAGAGCCTGCCACAAGGATGGTCGCCATGCCAGAACCTGCACCCAGGAGGACCGCCACTCCCAAGCTTGCACACAAAATGGCCGCCATACCTGAGTCTGCTATCAACATGGTGGCTACAGCATCAGACTCTCACCCTTCCAGGACTTATCAGAGACTAATATCAAGCTTGGAGGACCCACCACTGCTGTCAGCTCGTTCAGTTGATCCCTTACTATCAGCGTCAGCCAAGCCAACGTCTGCTCACCCCACATCAGCCAAGCCAGCGTCTGCTAGCGCCACGTCAACCAAGCCAGCGTCTGCTCACGCCACGTCAACCAAGCCATTGCCTGTGAACGTCATATCTGCTTCTCTCGAACCTGCACCAGCTGCCGTTCCTACCAAGTCAAGTCAAGTTACAGCTGCTGTCCCTGCCGAGTCAAGTCACGTCACAGTCACTGTTCCTGCCAGGACAAGTCAAGATACAGCTGCTGTTCCTGTCAGGCCAAGTCATGTCGCAGCAGTCGTTCCTTCAGAGCCAAGTCAAGCAGCTGTTCCCTCCGAGCCAAGCCAAGCCACAGCTGTCCCTCTCACGCCAAATCAAGTCACTGCTGCTCTTGTCATGACGAGTCAGGTCATAGCTACTTCTTCACTGCCAAGTCACATCTCCCCTGTGCATCCAGAGCCTTCACTCCCAAGCCATGCAGAGCCAACGCTCCCAAGCCATGCAGAGCCAACGCTCCCAAGCCATACAGAGCCAACGCTCCCAAGCCATGCAGAGCCAACGCTCCCAAGCCATGCAGAGCCAACGCTGCCAAGCCATGCAGAACCAACGCTCCCAAGTCACACAGAGCCAACGCTCCCAAGCCCCACGCCCAATGACCCGGAGGGCATTCCTCTGCCAACTGTGTTACCTGTTATGGCTATCGCCATTTTGAGTGTGTGGGCTGCACACTGCGCCCCAGTTGCCTCTTCGGCCCATGAGTCTGCCCACAAGTTTGTTCTGGAGACCTCATCTACAGGCATGTCCGCTGCGCCTATACCTCTTTCGGAGGTGGCGTACATAGCGGAACTTCACGCTCTGCCCGCTCCGCCAAGGCTTCACGCTCTGCCCGCTCCGCCAAGGCTTCACGCCCTGCCCGCTCCGCCAAGGCTTCACGCTCTGCCCGCTCCGCCAAGGCTTCACGCTCTGCCCGCTCCGCCAAGGCTTCACGCTCTGCCCGCTCCGCCAAGGCTTCACGCTCTGCCCGCTCAGCCAAGGCTCCCTGCTCTGCCAGCACCGCCAGTGCTCCCTGCTCTGCCAGCACCGCCAGGGTTCCCTGCTATATCTGCTCCGCCAGGACTCCTTGCTCTACCTGCTCCGCCAAGGTTCCTTGCTCTGCCTGTTCCGCCAAGACTCCTTGCTCTGTCTGCTCCGCCAAAATTCCCTGCCCTGCCTGCTCCGCCAAAGTTCCTTGCTCTGTCTGCCCCGCCAAGACTCCCTGCTCTGCCTGCACCGCCTAGGTTCCCTGTCATCTCTGTCTTGGCGTCTGGGGCCGTTCCAGAAGTCTCTGTCTGCCCAGGAACTGCCACGAAAGTCGTTCCTGAAGTTCTCGTCTGCCTGGTCACGGCTATGGAGGCCACGTTCTCCCATGAACTCTCTACTTCTCTCCTTGCTCTGTCTGCCTCCTCTATCTCTGTTCTCCCCAGGTCCCAGTCCATAATGCGGCCTCCTGTTCCGCCCTGGAGGGCTTCTACGCCTCCTGTTCCGCCCTGGAGGGCCCCTGCGCCTCCTGTTCTGCCCTGGAGGGCTCCTGCGCCTCCTGTTCCGCCCTGGAGGGCTCCTGCGCCTCCTGATTCGCCCTGGAGGGCTCCTGTGCCTCCTGCTCCGCCCTGGAGGGCTCCTGCGCCTTCTGCTCCGCCCTGGAGGGCTCCTGCGCCTTCTGCTCCGCCCTGGAGGGTTCCTGCGCCTCCTGCTCCGCCCTGGAGGGCTCCTGCGCCTCCTGCTCTGCCCTGGAGGGCCGCTCCGCCTCCTGCTCCGCCCTGGAGGGTTCCTAAACCCCTTGCTCCGCCTTCGGCTCCGCCCTGGAGGGCTTCTACGCTTCCTGCTCTGCCCCGGAGGGTCGCTAAGCCTCCTGCTCCGCCCTGGAGGGCTCCTAAGACTCTTGCTCCACCTCAAAGGACTGCTCTGCCTCCAGCCCTGCCCTGGAGGGCTCCTGAATCTTCTGCCCTGCTCTGGAGGGCCTTTGCCCAACCTGTTCTGCCTCAGTCTCCTGGCCCCCCCACCGCTCCCCTGGACTGTTTCCTCCTGTTGTTTTTTGGAGCGTCTGGAAGCCGCTCCTTGGGGGGGGGCTATGTCACGCCAGGCCAGCAGAGGGAGCCCTTACCCCCACTGACTGTTGCTGCTCCCTCTGCTGCCTCTATGGTTACTTCCTGTTTATCAGACATAAAAGCCAGCTCATCACACACACACATCGCGAAGTATTGTTTTGCTCCAGCGGACTCTACCAAGCGTTTTCCATTGCTCCCAGGTTTCCTAGTCTCCTTGTTGTTCCCTAATCATAGTTCTGTTTTTGTTTTCCCAGTCTTAGTCTTAGTTTTCTAGTTTCTTGTTTTCATTTCATTGTTTCATTTGGACTGCCCACCTGGATTTTGACCTACGCTTGTTTTTTTGGATTACGCTATTGGATTGTCTTCACTGTTCATGTTTGCTGGTGTTTTCGACCCTGTCTGTCTGACTACGATCTGCTTAATAAAGCCTTGCATTTGGATCCTCACTCTTGGTCGTCCCGTTTGTGACATTTATTTACCAAGGGCATACTAAATTGACCAAAAGTGAAAGTAAAGATAAAATATTTTTATTTTAAATAAACGCTGTTTTAAACTTTTTGTTCATTGAAAACAAAAATTGCTGTATTTTATTATTATTATTTTTTTTTTTTTTTATCAAATACACCCTTTGCAACCTAGGTGAACGTAAAAGACTATCAAAAACATTAAAAAAGTAAGCAAAAAAAAAGAAAAAAAAAAGTAAATATTACACACAGTCAAGCGCAACATTATTAATAGCTCTGGCAAATTCTGACTTAAAGTTACTTTTGTTCAACCAGCAAGGTTTTTTTAAACCGGAAATGACACAGGCTTCTCCCAAAAGATAATAAGATGATACACAAGAGGCATTGTTGTGGAAAAAAATATTTCTCAGATTTTATTTACATGTCCAAAATTATTCATACCCTTCTCAATAATCAATATAGTAAAATATATAATAGTAAAGCCTTTATTGGCTATTGCAGCAATCAAACCCTTCCTATAATTGCTGACCAGCTTTTTGCATGTCTCCACTGGTATTTTTGCCCATTCATCTTTAGCAATGAGCTCCAACTCTTTCAGGTTGGAGGGTCTCCTTACCATCGCCCTGATCTTTAGCTCCCTCTACAGATTCTCAGTTGGAATTAAGTCAGGACTCTGGCTGGGCCACTGCAAAACGTTAATGTTTTTGTCTGCTAACCATTTCTTCACCACTTTTGCTCGTGCTGAATGTTCACTGGTGCACAAGGTCAAGTTTCTCTGCAGACTGCCTGATGTTGTTGTTGAGAATTTTGATGTATTGCTCCTTTTTCATGGTGCTGTTTATTGTTATTAGGTTCTCTGGTCCACCGGCTGAAAAACACCCCCAAAACTTTAGGTTCCCACCACCATGTTTGACAGTGGGGATGGTGTTCTTAGGGTTGAAGGCTTCTCCTTTTTTACGCCAAATGAAGGCTACATCATTTATTTAGCTACATCATTTGGCCAAACAATTACATTTTTGTTTCATCTGTCCATAAAACAGAAGACCAGAAGTCTTCTTCTTTATCCAGATGAGCATTTGCAAAGGCCAAGCGGGCTTTTGTGTGCCTTATCTGGAGAAGCAGTGTCCGCCTTGGTCAGCGTCCATGGAACCCAGCGGTGTGCAGTGTCTGTTGGACTGTCTGCCTTGAGATGTTACCACCAGCAGAGCCCAGATTCATCAGGATGGCCTTGGTGGTGATCCTTGGATTCTTTTTTACCTCTTTCACTATCCTCCTGGCCATCACAGGTGTCACTTTTGGCTTACGACCACGTCCTCTGAGATTTTTCATAGAGCAGAACGTCTTGTATTTTTAAATAATATTTTGCACGGTAGCCACTGGAACTTCAAAACATTAAGATATGGTCTTATAGCCCTTTCCTGACTTGTGAGCAGCCACAATGTGCAGCCGCAGGTCCTCAGTGATCTCCTTTGTCTTAGCCATGACTGTCCACAAACCAACAGCAGAAAGCTTGTTTTTCACCTGTTGAGTTGATTGAAACAGCTGTTCCCAATGAATCAGGGTAATTAGGATGCTTTAGAACAGCTTGGACTATTTGGAATGGTATAGAACTTTGGATTTTTCCCATAGACTGTGACAGTTTACAAAGGGTATGAATAATTTTGGACATGCCACTTTTTGTTCAAATGTAAATAAAAGCTGAGATTTTTTTTTCCACATATATATAAAACGTAAATGAATTTCAAACACATTAAACAGTGAGCAAAAAAAGCTTTTTTTTTTTTTTTTTTTTGTTATTTACCAGTTATATAAAACATATATAAAATAGCAAAACCCTACTTTTTTTCATTCATTCAAAATACATGTGAACCTTAATTTTAATTATTCCATGTTCATAGTAAACTTCTGCCACACCTCAGCTGTTATTATGACACATGGGCATTAAACTATGCCTAAAAAACAATTGGATTTATTAGATGCAATCATTTCTTAAATTAAACAGAAGCAGAAATCCTTGAAGCATTAGCCACAAGAAACTATAGTACCTCCATCAAAGTGCTTCATTTTATTATAATAGTCAAATCTACTGCACTTTTAACGTTTCTGATAAGTGTATATACGAAGAATAACACTGTTTCTAACTAAATGCTTTGTGCTCTTAACAAAATGCAGGAGAGCAAAAGTCTTTGTAGTGTTTTACCTTCAGTAGGGCGCAGGGAAAAAGATCAACTTAACCACTGAACCATATTGTCTTATCAAAGAAGACATCAAGCCATGACAGCAAGCGGATTAAAATGAAAACAGAGTGAGCTAAACATCTTAGATTATTTAATAGAATCACTGACATCAGAGGGAATCCGTAATGTCAGTCTGAACGGGGGGAGATGGAGCTAGTGAGTAATTGGTCTGCGGGCAACATTACAGGCCTCCGAATGCACATTTTAAGCGAGTCGGCTTCAGGTGAATATATAAAAGAAGAAAATGACACCGTAATAGCATGAGAAGACCTGATTGGCAGGGATATGAGAATGAACTGTCAGTGATGGAAGAATCGCATCTCGAGAAGCAAATCCATTTATTTACAGCGCCCCCGAGGACTGACGCTATTTGCCTGTCTCGCATCTTCTTTTGAACTAATGCGCCGGCTGTAATTTCATATTCTGCTTTTGCTCGGCTCTCCCGTTTAATTAATGGCTGGTGTCACATAAAACGTACGTTCTTCTTTTACATCTTCTTTTAAAGATGAGCTGGAGTCTGTAGTGTAATGACGTCTGTTGTCAGTTTACATTTTCTTTACTGTCACATTGGCCTCTTTGCTATATGCAGAATGTGGCTATATTTGCTTAATTGTTGAGGATTAGTTGCTACTGTTTATTATACACAAGTTGAGTACATTGGGCGGCATGACCAAAGTATTATAACATGCCATGAGTCATTTTATATTTACATGAATTCATTTAGCAGATGCTTTTATCTGAAGTGACTTACAAATGAGGAGTACAACAAAGCAATTCATCCTCAAGTGGAAGAAACATGAGAAGTGCTGTAATATGGTCTCAAGATGGTTCAGACAACAATAGAGATAAAAAATAAATAAAAATAAATAACAAAACAAAATAGAAAGTGCTGTAAAGGAAATGCAATCATTATTTTATTTAAAAAAAAAAATATTTTAAATAAACTTTAATATTTATATTTACAAAAAAATATATACAAAATTAAATTAAATTAAAAACATTTATTTAAATATATTTATATTTGTTGAATATATTTACATTCATTAAAATTCAATAAAGAATACATATTAAATTACTCTATTCATAACAAAATAAATATCTTTGCATTACGTAGACCTTAGGGTAAATATTACAAAATGAATAATTCAGACTCTAAATGCACATTTTAATAAAAGTACAGTACATGAAATATGAAATGTGTATTATAATATAACTTTTAAAAATAAAATGTGCATTGCATTAATGCATAATATGCATTATAATATAATGTGCATTTTAATAATACATTTATTTTATTATTTCATAGTGCTGTTCAAAAGTTGTTCGATAACCTATATATTTTTAAAAAGTGCATTATAATAATAGTCCACATTGAAAACCTGTAATTCAAAATCTACAGTAATTTGAACTTGAAAATAGACAGATTTTTTTTTTGATGAAAAATTAAGAATATGTCATATTTAAAATAAATGGTTTGAAGCACACAATATCTTCTTGGGTTGTAAAATTAAGTAAAATAAAATAAAATACTTTTGAAATTAACTGTATATATGGGTGAGCCAGAGAAAATAAACTATTTTAAGACAGAAGCAACTGAACATCAGTAAGATAACATATATTGTAATACATTTACATATCAAAGAGCTTTTATATGCTCTTCAAGGCCCATGAAACAGCCTGTACATTACACCCACACATGAGATGCACTTTAACTTTGGGTGTGGACAATCAAGGCCAAGACTCAAAACACATGCTTAATGCACATGCCATTTCCTAAAGTAGCACGATCTTCTGGCAATGCTAATTGTGCGGCACATGGAGCCGCTGGCCTCTTACTCTTTAATATCATTTAGCCTCTTACTCTTTAATATTATAAAGCAGCGTGTTTATTCATAGTTTGACAACATTGGCAGATGTTTAGCATTACAGTAAAATAGCAATCTGTTAATAGTAATGGTCTACAGGTAGAGCTAAAGGACAAACATCAGAAGTGTTGGTAATTAATTGCAACACAGAAAATGAATGCATGCAAACCAGGATTATTATAGTTATGCCTAAATAAACTAAATATAAATAAATAAATAAATAAATAAATAAATAAATAAATAAATAAATAAATAAATAGTTATTTAAAATAAAATATAAAAAGCTATTTGCCAATTGCCAAATTAATTAATTTAATGATGTTTATTGATTTAATAATTTCGATTATATAAAGAGAGAGAGTAGATTGCATCTTGGATATAAATACATGTTTTTTTTTCTTGCTGTTGATTATTTTCACTTGTTTATACTTTAGGTTATAAGTAAGTAAATAAATGCCAGTGTAGTAAGACACAACACTCTTGATTTCACTGATTCATTGAACATTGAACTTAAGTTTCGTTATCTTATATAGTGTTGCTGTTCCAATCTAACATTAAAGATTTGTAGATGATTTAACAGTAAGTAACAGTAAGTCAAAAAATGAGGTTTGCAACAGAATGAGAATACTGTGACTACCAACAATATTTAGCCTAATAATGTATTCTGGTCTAAGCCAGTCTTTTTTTAACAGGCTATAATATTTTTTTCTATCTCTCTCTTTCCATCCAGTACACTGCGAACTTCAATATGTCTGTCTTTTTGAATGGCTAGATAAAGGTCAGCAGCAAGAGAGAGAGAGATCTTGTGGTGTCCTGAAACATCTTTTAAAATTCATGTATTCATAACCCGAAACTGCACACGAACAACTTAGGTGTTAGGATTCAGCTCTTCAGTTTGAAGTTTGTGAAGCCTCTCAGGAGAAAAAATAATATCTGCTTTTATTTCGGATCAGTGGCGAGGCAGGTTCTGGTGCGGGCGCTGCTGTTTCATTTATATTAATGTTGTTATACGGTGGGTTAATGTTGTTGTGTTGTTGGCAGGCAGATTGTATTGCTAAAACAAGCATCAGTATCACTGTTCCAAAGGCTTAGGGGTATGTTTTTAGCCACTAACCCTCCATATTAGGCTTTGGCACAGAATTAATCTCTTACATTTGTAATGTCATTCACTCAGGATGCCCTCACAACCACATAGCAACACTTTAGCAACAATCTACAACAGCCTAGACTGAAAATAGCAATGTTACACTTCAGTGCAGAATTAATTCCACATATTTGTGATTACAGTTACTTAGCAACCACCCAGGTAATCCTAGTAACAACATAGCAACATCATAGAAACCATAAAGCAACACTTTAGCAAGCACCCACAACAGCCTACACTGACTTTTTTTTACACTGAAATTTACTAGGAATTATTGAGCAAAATCATCATTTTTAGTGTAGGATTCTAGAGTGTTGCTATATGATTGAAATCATAAATGTGTGGGATTAATTATGCCCCATATAAATCCCACACATTTGTGATTGTAACCACCTACCAAACACCCAGGACACCTTAGCAACCACATAGCAACACCCTAGCAACTACCCACAACAGTCATATACATTTTTTACATTCATGTATATAAGTTTGGAGCATAATTAATCCCACACATTTGTGATGACCACTATCTAGAAACCACTCAGGACACCCTGATAGCAACACCCTAGCAACTACCCACAATAGCATACACTGAAAATAGTGATGTTTTTGCATATTAAACTTCAGTGTATAATTAATACCACAAATTCCAACTACTTAGCAACCACCCAGGACATCTTAGCAACCACATAGCAACACCTTAGCAACCACCCACAATAGCCTACACTAAAAAAAATAATGTTTTTGCGTATTAAACTTTGCCTAATTTAGTGCCACTGAGCACATACCAGGGACCACATAGCATCACCTTGGCAACCACCCACAACAGTCTACACTGAAAAACATTTTTTTTTTTTTTTAGATATTAAACCTTGGTGCCTAATTAATCCCACACATTTGTGATTGCAACCACCTACCAAACACCCAGGACACCTTAGCAACCACATAGCAACACCCTAGCAACTACCCACAACAGTCATATACATTTTTTACATTCATGTATATAAGTTTGGAGCATAATTAATCCCACACATTTGTGATTACCACTATCTAGAAACCACTCAGGACACCCTGATAGCAACACCCTAGCAACTACCCACAATAGCATACACTGAAAATAGTGATGTTTTTGCATATTAAACTTCAGTGTATAATTAATACCACAAATTCCAACTACTTAGCAACCACCCAGGACATCCTAGCAACCACATAGCAACACCTTAGCAACCACCCACAATAGCCTACACTAAAAAAAATAATGTTTTTTGCGTATTAAACTTTGCCTAATTTAGTGCCACTGAGCACATACCAGGGACCATATAGCATCACCTTGGCAACCACCCACAACAGTCTACACTGAAAAACATTTTTTTTTTTTAGATATTAAACTTTGGTGCCTAATTAATCCCACACATTTGTGATTACCACCATCTAGAAACCACTCAGAATCTCCTAGCAAACCACATAGCAACACCCCAGCAACCACCCACAATAGCATACACTGAACATAGTGATGTTTTTGCATATTACATTTCAGTGCATAATTAATTCCACAAGTTTGTGATTACGATTAGTTAACAACCACCATGGACATCATTAAAAACATATAGCAACACCCTAGCAACTACTCACAACTACTCACTTTTTTTTTTTTTTTTTTTTTTTTGCATACACAGTGCATCATTTACAGTTTTTTACAGACGCTAGGACACATTTCTCAATACTTAGGTCACTTTTGCAAAACTCTTCACACAGTGAGCACAACAGAAGTCTATGTGGGCTAAACTGAGGATCAATTATCATTGTTTTGGCACAAAATGCATTCAATGACTACATCTCCCAAATTTCATGAATTCTTTTCTCACTCAGACACAACAACTGCCAAAAATCTTTGTACGTACAGGACATTTTGCACATGCTTACATACTGTTTTCAAAACTGTTAAACTTATGTTCAAAACAATAACATAATGCAAAACTGAATAAGACAGCAAAATTCAACAGCAATATTTTATTGAAACATATTTCAAATCTAAAAATGCGAGTAGATTAGCATTACTATTGTATCTGTATCAGTGGATGGTGTGAATACAAATTCTTGTATTTTGGAATTACTTACAGTTTTTTACAGACGCTAGGACACATTTCTCAATACTTAGGTCACTTTTGCAAAACTCTTCACACAGTGAGCACAACAGAAGTCTATGTGGGCTAAACTGAGGATCAATTATCATTGTTTTGGCACAAAATGCATTCAATGACTACATCTCTCAAATTTCTAGAATTCTTTTCTCACTCAGACACAACAACTACCAAAAATCTTTGTACATACAGCACATTTTGCACATGCTTACATACTGTTTTCAAAACTGTTAAGCTTATGTTCCAAACAATAACATAATGCAAAACTGAATAAGACAGCAAAATTCAACAGCAATATTTTATTGAAACATATTTCAAATCTAAAAATGCAGTAGATTAGCATTACTATTGTATCTGTATCAGTGGATGGTGTGTATACAAATTCTTGTATTTTGGAATTACTTAGTAACAAAAAATAAAAAATAAATAAACAACATAAAATATTGACGAATTCTGCATCATGTCTGATTCATTCCAGTAACATATATTGCAGTTATAAACAATATATATTGCAATTATAAACATATGTTTCCTTGTTTTACACAAGAAAACACTGTGTAATGCTACATGTTGTTAGTGTTTTTTAGCTCATTGTTTTGTGGGTGACAAAGTGTGTTTGTCGGCTGTCAACCTTTGCTAGTGTTCTGGAAGAATAAGTTTATTTGAGACCTGAATAAAGTGTTTTGGTAGTTGTAGTGCATTTTGAATGTGAAATGAACTGCTTTGCCAAGCTGAAAGTCAGTTAGGAGAATTGTGTGAAGAGTTTTGCAAAAGTGACCTAAGTATTGAGAAATGTGTCCTAGCGTCTGTAAAAAAATGTAGTGCAAAAAATAAAGATATAAAACGACATAAAATATTGACGAATTCTGCATCATGTCTGATTCATTCCAGTAACATATATTGCAGTTATAAACAATATATATTGCAATTATAAACAGAGATGTGTCCTTGTTTTACACAAGAAAACACTGTGTAATGCTACATGTTGTTAGTGTTTTTTAGGTCATTGTTTTGTGGGTGACAAAGTGTGTTTGCCGGCTGTCAACCTTTGCTAGTGTTCTGGAAGAATGAGTTTATTTGAGACCTGAATAAAGTGTTTTGGTAGTTGTAGTGCATTTTGAATGTGAAATGAACTGCTTTGCCAAACTGAAAGTCGGTTAGGAGAATTGTGTGAAGAGTTTTGCAAAAGTGACCTAAGTATTGAGAAATGTGTCCTAGCGTCTGTAAAAAACTGTATTCCACAAGTTTGTATTTACAATTACTCAGCAACCACCTAGGACATCCTAGCAACCACATAGCAACACCTTAGCAACCACTCAGCACATACCAGAGACCATATAGCAAAACCTTGGCAACCACCCACAACATCCTACTGTACACTAAAAGCAAATGTTTTTTTAGATATTAAACTTTGGTGCCTATTTAATCCCACACATTTGTGATTACCACCATCTAGAAGCAACTCAGGATACCCTAGCAAACCACAAAGCAACACCCTGGCAACCACCCATAATAGTGATGTTTTTGCATATTAAACTTCAGTGCATAATTAATTCCACAATTTTGTGATTACAATTACATAGCAACCATATAGCAACACCTTAGCAACCACCCACAACAGCCTACACTGAAAAAAAAATGCATATTAAACTTTGGTGCCTATTTAATCCCACATTTTTGTCATAACAACCATTTAGAAATCACCCAGGACGCCTTAGAAACCACATAGGAACATCTTAGCAACCACTCAGCACATACCAGAGACCACATAGCAACATCTTAGCAACCACCTACAACAGCCTGCACTGTTTTTTTTATTATTTTTTTTTTTTTCTTAATAAACTTTGGGGCATAATTAATCCCATACACTTGTGATTGCAACCACCTAACAACCACCCAGGACACCATAGCAACTACATAAAAGCAGCCTAGAAACCACCCACATCAGCCTAAACTACTATGATTTGATTTTAATCAATAATTCCTAGTACATTTCAAAATTAATTACAAAGAAACAGTAAATAATACATCATTAAAACTGACATTTTGAAGTAGAAATACTATTTATTTATTTATTTATTTTTTGCAAAAGTGAGTTTGCATAAAGTAAAAATTATTTCAAAGAAAATCAGATTGCTTTACAAAAGTTTGTGGTGTTAAGTAAGGATTTCCTGACTTAAAATTTCTTCCAGACAGCCAGCAGCTCACTAAAATGCATTTAATGCAAGTTATACCTTAATAAAATGCGGTAATAAATCTCCTGGCTCTGGATGTCGAGAAACAACCTGAACCAGAACTGCAAGGGAATCATTTGAGCGCTCGGCTTTGCAAGTGTCTTTGAGAGTCTCACCTGGGATGCTGTCAGAACCAAACACCTTTCTGCCCTCAGAAAGTCAAGTGCATCATCCAAAAAAGTGTCAACATCCAAAATCCTCCCAACAATCCCCCTGCAATTTTCAAGGGAAAATCCCTAAACCTCACCATACTGCCAGCGCACTCTCATAAGGATGCGTCACTTTTATCCTGTATCGCCGAAATGTCACTCCGGTGCCATATGCGACTCGTTTTGGAGGATCCCATTAGTCTACCCAAGGCTAAACTTTTAGGAACGGAAGGAGAGAACGCACACACACCCGACTTCAGATGGGTGCCAGATCAAAACATGAAGCATTTCAACATATTACAGAGGCAGATCGGTAAAATGTTGGAGAATTATGGTTTACTGAATAATTACACCAAACTTGAATAGCAGAGCATCGTAGTTTCCAAGCCTTTTTCCACTACAAACAAACAAACAAATAAATAAATAAATGTGATTTTTTTTTGAGTTTGCAATTTAGTTTTTTTCTCAATTCTGAAAAAGGTACAATTGCAATATTTCTATTAAATATTTTATATATCTTATAATTCTGTGCTTATATTTTACAATTGTAAAGAAAAAATTCAGAATTGTGAGATAGGTAACTTCTTAAACCAAAATGGTCTTAAATAGTCAACATTAATAATAATAATAATAATAATAATAATAATAATAATAATAATAATAATAATAATAATAATGTTTCTTATGCATCAAACCAGCATATAAATTTGCTTTGTTTAACTAATCCAAATTTTCACTTATGACAGCTCCCTGATTTGGCAACAAATATGTTTGGCAAATAACTATAGCATGAAATAAACAAATTAAAAGGCAAAAGCACCGTTTAATGGAAACAGTTTCTCATGCATTTACTTTATTCTCTTTATTGCCCTTTTCACGCACCCTTTTTATCTGGTTGGCCTTATTAAAGTGGATTTACAATATGGTGGCGAATCATATTTTGCCAGGAATACAAATGTCACTTTGGCCATTCAAATCTTTTCATGACTGATAAAGTTTCATTTATTGCTGTAGGTACTTAATTTAGTGGCTGATTGGGAACATCTGCTTGATAAATGACTTGCATAAAATTAACTGTGAAGAAACACACCGATAAACGCAGTGGGGAGGTGACTGCTCTAAAGGGAACAATTTTTTCCCCCCGCTAAATATTTGCTCAAGACCTGAAGAAAAGCTTTTCACAGCAAAACTGAAGTCAAAGAAAACAAAAGTAAAAGTCAAGTGAATACATTAGCATGTAAAGTATGTTTACCAAGAAAGAGTTCTGTGTAGTTGTCTGTTGGAAAGATATGTAAAGTACACATGAACAAAATGGACAATTTAATCTTTAAAATGAACCTTGACCCATTAACAACTTCTAATTTAAATATGAATAAGAGAGGTATGATAATTTAAATCTAGCCAAAATCTAGCCAATTTGCTGAAAATTTACTCACCCTCAGGCCATTCAAGATGCACATGAGTTTGTTTCTTCATCAGATTTGGAGAAATGTAGCATTGCATCACCTACTCACTAGTGGATGCAGTGAATGGGTGCCGTTGGAATGAGAGTCTAAACATCTGATAAGAAAACATCAAAGTCATCTTGTCTGAATCATGAGAGAAATATGCGCAAATCAAGCATCATTTATAAGCAAAAATTGTCCGAAATAGAATTTTGATGTGAGAGACAATTGGAGATGGACTCAATCGAGTAAGCGCTATTATGGATTATAGACGTTATTATGGATAATGGATTTTTACAAACACACAGCTTTTGGCTTCCAATTGATGGACTGGAGTGGAGTCGATTACTTGTGGATTATTGTGATATTTTTATCAGCTGTTTGGACTCTAGTTCTGATGGCACCCATTCACTGCAGAAGATCCACTGTTGAGAAAGTGATGTAATCGTACATTTCTCCAAAACTGTTGGAAAAACAATGGCGTAAGAGTGAACTATTCCTTTAATAACAAGGTATTTTCACTATATATATATATATATATATATATATACACACTACCGTTCAAAAGTTTGGGGCCAGTAAGACTTGTAATAGTCTTTAAAGAAGTCTCTTATGCTCATCAAGGCTGCATTTACTTGATTAAAAATACATAAAAAAACAGTAATATTGCAAAATGTTTTTTACAATATAAAATAATGTTTTTTTTTTTTTTTTTTTAACATACTTTAAAATAGAATTTATTCTTGTGATGAAAAGCTCAATTTTTATCGGCTGTTACTCCAGTCTTAAGTGTCACATGATCCTTCAGAAATCATTCTAATATGCTGATTTATTATTAGAATGATCAATGTTGGATAATATCAACAATTGTGCTGCCAAATATTTTAAAACGTACAGTGTTTATTCAAAATATATATATTTTTTATAACAATGTAATTTATTTATTATTAACTTTTAATAAACTTTTAATTATTAACTTAATACATCCTTGGTGAATAAAAGTATTAAGTTCTTAAAAAAATAACAAAAAATTAAAAAAATGAACAATAAAAATGTACTGACCCCAAACTTTTGAATGGTAGTGCATATATATATATATATATATATATATATATATATATATATATGCACACACACCATAACCAATACTGGCATTAATTTCTTTGCCAAAGTCACGCTTATGAAGTGCACTAACTACAGAGTTAAAACAAATGTGATATGTGCTCAGTATGAACAGAATGATCTTTCAAAACAGTTCCACCCTCACAGCAAGAGAGGAAGACTGCGGATAATTGCACAGCGGACGCACCATTGTGGCCGGAATCAAACGATGTTTGGACAGTATAGAGTATTAACACCCACATCAAAGCCATCCAGTTAAGTGACATGCACAATCGGGCCGAACGAGATTAAACCATGCCTCTCAAATGAACACAAACACGACTGACGACCCGTTTGCACTGCTTTTACATCAAGACCCCCTTTCCAAGTCAAACATCAGTGTGGTCTATGATTAAAAGAATCGCCAACAGAGCATTAGCTCTAAGAGCCAAGGACCGGCATTACATTGCAATATGACAGCAATTTGCACGATGCATTTTAAAAGGATACGTGAAGGAGAGACCTATTACGAGAATAGAAACACACCACAATAATGTGCCCATCTTGCTGTGGGCTTCATCTCTTGTTTACCCCCCAAGCGACCAAAATGGAGGCTAAAGTTAACTTGCTGAAGACCTTTGGCACAGTTGCGTTGTGTTCTGGCAGGCATAATTAACACTTGGTTGCACACAAACAGATGTTGTCAGCCACGTCAAGGATATTCAAACTAATTTCTCCTCACATATGAGGCTCCTGCAATGCCCCGTATGACAATGGGACGTAATTGTGGTGTGCCCGGATACCTACAACCTTTCACTCCAATTCTTCACTTTGATTTGTCCGTCTGTTGTGCTGTTGCCTTTTGCACAACTCAATCCACAGGGGGGTAAAATCAGAGGAGTTCTGCAGGAGACACACACAAAAAGTTTGTCAATAAAGAATGAATTTTCTCTCTCTTTTCCCACAGAAATGTACTGGACATAAATATTTTACTAGTAGTTTGATGCACAACTGATAATAAATGTTTCTGAAGAATCCCGTGGCACTGAAGACTAGAGTAATGATGCTGAAAATTCAGCTTTAATCACAGGAATTAATCACATGATAACATATGTTCATATATTCACATAAACAAAACAGTTATTTTAAACTGTAATACACTCTTAAAAATAAAGGTGCTTTAAAAGCACTTTTTTAAGCGATGCCATAGAAGAACCATTTTTGATTCCACCAAGAACCATTTAGTCAAAGGTGCTTTAAAGAACCATGTCCTGCTTAACCTTTTATAATCTGAAGAACCTTCTTTTGCCACAAAGAACCTTTTGTTACACAGAAAGGTTCTTCAGATGTTTAAGGTTCTTTATGGAAACATTTAGACAAAAAGGTTCTTCTATGGCATCGTGAAGCACCTTTATTTTTTAAAGGGTATTTCACAAACAACAAATAAATAAAACCTTGGTGAGCATAAGAAACCTGCTAAAAAAATAAATAATTATAATTGACTGACCCCAAATTTTTTGAACAGTCCAAGGACATGCTCAAATGCAAGAGGTACAACGATTTGGGTAATGAAATACATATCCATACACATCTATCACTAACCTAAAAGCAACAGAACTTTTGCCAGATGGTTGATATTCTTAAAAGGCAACACGTATCATTTGGATGAAGCTCTTTGATGGGAGCTGTGAGACTGAAAGTGAGCTCCAGCAAGGTCAGATAGGCGCTTGTGTTGGTGGAAATTTGATTTGCAGATAAATCAAGTATTGATTTTGGCCAGCGAGCGTAGCTCTTGTTAAATGTGTAGACTTACCGAAAGGCCAGTACAAATTTACTAAGGATTCAGACATGTGCCAACTATGTGTAGTGATGCTGAGCACATTGCTGGGGAATTTGTTTTTGAGGCTTTTAAAATAATATTTTGTAGCTTCAACTGCCAAACCCCCTCAAAAATAACCAACAATAAACAGTTTTGCATCACATTTGATGGTTGCATTTACATTTACATTGCTTAGATTCAGAGGTCATAAAGTCAAATTTAAAATGACTGCTTGTGTTTCTTTGTTTTTGTTTTTTTCTCTGTCCCTAGAAGTATTTTATTTTATTATTTTATTTTATTTTATTTTATTAAAAGGACAATTAACTCTCACACTAGGCAAAACTCATTTTGAGTTGTGTTAATGACAATTTGTGAATTTATGCTGTTTTAATGTGTAAACTCACACAATAATAATAATAACAACAATTATTATTATTATTTTGATTAAATAGTGAGAATATTCAAGCCTGTTAATTATTCATTAACTGTTCTCTTTTTTTTTTTGATAAATAAAAAAACCTGGCATACCAACTGGCATGTTAATACTAATAGTTGTTAAATAGAAAATATTATTTAATTGTATTTATTTATTTATTTATGTTTTTTTATTAAATAGTGAGAATATATATTTTAATTAAATAGTGAAAATATTTAAGCAAATGTAAATGTTTACATTTTATTTTGAGAAATAAATAAATAAAAACATCGTTTTTCAATTAAACTGGCATTATTTTATTTTATTTTATGGGCCATCAAGGACAATTAACTCTCACACTAGGCAAAACTCATTTTGAGTGATGTTAATGACAATTTGTAAATTTATGCTTTTTTAATGTGTAAACTCACACAATAATAATAACAACAACAACTATTATTATTGTTATTATTGTTATTATTATTATTATTATTATTATTATTATTATTATTATTATTAAATAGTGAAAATATTCAAGCTGGTTAATTATCCATTAACTGTTCTCAATTTTTTTTTTTTTTTTTTTTTTTTTTTCCCAATTGAACTGGCATGTTAATAATAACAATTATTAAATAAAAAATTATTTAATTTTATTTATTTATTAAATAGTGAAAATATTTAAGCCGGTCAATTATCCATTAACTGGTCTCATATTACATTTTATTTTATAGATAGATTGTACATAGTTTTTTAATTAAACTGGCATTATTTTATTTTATTATTTTATTTTAATTAATGGCAATTTGTAAATTTACACTTTTTTAATGTGTAAACACACAATAACAACAACAACAACAACAACAACAACAATAATAATAATAATAATAATAATAATAATGATAACAATTATTATTAATATTTTGATTAAATAGTGAAAATATTCAAGCTGGTTAATTATCCATTAACTGGTCTCAATTTTATTTTTTTTGATAAATAAATACAGTTTTTCAATTAAACTGGCATGTTAATAATAATAACTATTAAATACAATTGATTATTTAATTTATTATTATTATTATTATTATTATTATTATTATTAAATAGTGAAAATATTTAAGACAGTTAAATAAATAAATAAATAAATAAATAAATAAATAAATAAATAAATACATAGTTTTTCAATTAAACTGGCATGTTGGCAAAGTTTTATTAACAACCAAACTAATGAATAAATGAACGAATAAATAAATGAATAAATAACATGCTCTTTAAAATAAAAACTTCACTTGCAGTACCTCTCCAATAACTGTTCTGTTCTCAAATCATATTTTATTATGAAAATAATGTTTTTAAACAAACAAATAAATAAACGCATACATACATACATATAAGTAAGTAAGTATTTAAGTTACCCATTCAAACTATATAGAAATCTCTGGAGGAAGGGCATGAGTGATGTTATGCGTATAAACTAATATTGTAAGTGAAGCTACGGCACAGAGCCAGCTAATCTCCCGCTACAGTCAAAGCTTTACCTACAACCTTCCGGCCCATGAAAGCTCAAGAGACGCAGCTGCTACTAATGTTATATTTGCAAATAATCACCTTCATTTAAAGGTCCCGGACGACTCTCCATGCACAAGCTTATTATAGTCTACAGACTGAAAGGCTGCTTTACCTACAACTGTTAGCTAACATTATTTTCACTACCTATGCAACCTTAATGACGTCATCTGAAAAGATTCAAACCTGATTTTTCTTAAGAACAACATGCACTTTTTTGATTTCATGTCGATTTTAAACAAACCATGAAATTAAAAGAGAAGGGAACATTATTCTCTTCATAAAAGAAACACGTTCTCTTGATTGCATGGTGAGATTGTGTTATGCCGCTAATAATGATTGCGGGTAAACCTAAGGACTTTGATTTTTATTACATTAACTCTATATTTTGCCAGCTGAGCACAGCTGGTATGGAAACCTTGAATGTATTTCCTTTGCCTATAACTCTGTTTGACACACAGACAAAACAAAATGTCACAACTAGTATAGTTGAGGTGCAGATGGAGGTTAAGTGCCTTTGCTCAAGGGCACAATGGCAATGCTCAGCTAAAGTGCACAGGCTGGAACTGAAGCAGGAACCTGCCTTACATTTATACTCCAGATTTGTTTGTAGTTGCTTTTGACCTTTAGAAACATTTAGTTTTGTACATTTAGAAAAAAAATAACTAGCAATTATTTGGGAAAATAGACATCTTTGAAGCACGAAAATGCTACATGGTGCTATTCGAGTTTGTGGGTTGCAGCCGAAACATTGCCAAGGTCCATGAATAAAATTTCAATAAGCAGATGAGAAAAAGGCATAGGTTTTCAGCTCTAACAACAAAGAAACAATAAGGGAAAATGCTCTAAAGCCGCTCTGTGTGGCAGTTTCGAATTCAACAGGGAGCACATAGAAATAGATTATCCAAAAAATGATTTTTTTTGTCTTTTACTCATGCCCATGTTGTTATAAACGTGTATGAATTTCTTTTTTATCTTTTCTGAAGAACTGTCATTGTCCATAATATGAAAAACCAACACTGGACCCCACTGACTTGTATTGGGGGGAAAAATAAACACCAAAACTGAAACATACCTTCTTTTGTAATCAAAAATTCATAGCTGTTTATTAAGTTAACCTAAATGAGCCAACTTACTGATCTGCTATAAGCTTCTTCATCATCTGAGCCAAAATTTAGCCAGTATCTCCTCCTAAAGTTTTACAGCTACAATCACCAAACTTGTGTCAGACCTTCAGACTGTTTTGAAGTTAGCTGCCATATCTTTTCTATTTGATCCGGCTTATGATTTTCAAAAAACGGTCTATCAAAATCAGCACAAATCCCATACTTTCATTGATGGAGTCAAAAGGTTTGCACTGTAAGATAAGAGTGTTCAAGCTGTCTATCACTATCCTAAGACCACATGCTAATCATGCTAACAACATAACAACAACATGCCAATCATAATAAACAATTATGTTAAAAACATGCTAACAACAGGCTAGCAACATGGTAATTTTACTAGTAACATGCTAGCAACATGTTAAGAACATGCTAATCACATTAAAAACGTGTTAACATGCTAATCCTGATAAAAACATGCTAACAACATGCTAATCCTTTTTAAACATGTTAACAACATGGTAATCATGCCGGAAACATACCAACATACAAGTAAAATGTTAAAACATGCTAGTAATCATGGTAATAACATGGAAACAACATGATAATTGTGTTACAAACATGCTAACAACATGTTAATTGTCTAAAACATGCTAATAACATGCTAATCATGCTAAAAGCATACTAATCATGTCAGAAACATAATATCGACATGCTAATCATGCTAGAAATGTTAGCAACATGTTAATAATGCTATAAACATGTTAATCAAGTTCAACATGCTAGTAACATGCTAACAACATGCTAATCATTTTAAAAACAATTGTGTTAAACATGCTAACAATATGTTAACCATGCAAGAAACATGCAAATAACATGTTTATCATGCTAAAAACATACAAATAATCTTAGAAACAAGGTAGCAACATGCTAATCATGCTAGAAACATGTTAATCATGCTAAACATGCTAACATAGAAACATGCCATCAGCATGCTAACAACATGCTATATATATGCTAGAAAAATGTTAGGAACATGTTAACAACATCCTAATCATGTTAAAAAAGTTATTTGTGCTATAAACATGCTAACAGCATGCTAATCCAGTTAAAAACATGCTAGCAATATGCTAATCATGCTAGAAACATGTTAGCAACATTCTAACAATGTGCTAATCATGTTAGCAACATGGTAATCATGCTAGCAACATCTATCTAATCAATCTAAACTTTCAAACTTCAAACTTTTGCAACTACTTCAAACTTTCAGGTAAAGTTTTTTTCAAGCCAACTTCAAAGTTTGTTTGCAAACTTTACTCATCTAGTTACACATTACATTACAAAATTGTAGTTAGTAATTTAATTTAATGTAATTAGATTACACTTTTTTTTTTTTGACTTGAATAAGATTATTTTACCATGCTGATATATATAAAAAAAATTAAAACAAACATTAAAAAAAAAAAAAAAAAAAAAAATATATATATATATATATATATATATATATATATATATATATATATATATATATATATATAAACACTTGAACACTGATTAATAAAAATAAATAAATGAATAAATAAACCCAGCCAAAAAAAGGAAAATCTGTTAATATATATATCTGTTAATAATATATATATATATATATATATATATATATATATATATATATATATATATATATATATATATAATGTAAATATTACATAATCATACCATCAGTAAAAAGGTAATTGTAATCCTGAGTATGAGCAGTATAAAATGTAAACTTTTTTTTGGAATCTGATTATGTAATCCAGATTACATGTAATCAGTTACTACCCAACAGGTTTGCAGCATCATGAGTGTGAACAAACGACAACAGAAGTGTAATTTTCATCTGGACTATCCCTTTAAGCTCCAGTAGGTTGCTGGTGAAAATGCTGATGAGGCAGGTGAGGGAGCGTTGGACTCAGCATGAGAGATTCAGACAGAGTGGAAACTTATTCATATTCTGAGCTGATCAGGGGGAACCAAATGAGCAGGGCAGCCTGCTGCGCACACCGGCGCTTAAATTAAACAGGATGGAGAATGAGAGAGGGAAAAAAGAGAGGGATAGACAGAAGAACGAAGGAGGCCTTAAATGAAAAGGAAGGGAGGATAATGGTGAGACTATAATGATTAGATGGATGAGGCTGGGCTAGTAACTACTGTGTGACTGCTCAGAACAGCTGCTGCGGACTGTATGTGTGCTGTGGAGACTTGGTTAGCTTTCTCATGTATCTTCTAAGTTACCGATGCTATTGATATATTCAAATATTTTGATTCCATATTTTTGAAATCTAGGCACAGTTCAAGCCATTTTAAATTGTAAAAGTTTGTGCTTATTAAGATTTTATTGTAAATAAATGATTACCCTTAGCAAGTACACTCTTAAAAATAAAGGTGCTTTAAAAGGTTCTTCACAGCGATGCCATATAAGAACCATTTTTGGTTCCACAAAGAAGCATTCAGTCAAAGGTTCTTTAAAGAACCATTTCTTTCTCAACTTTTTATAATCTGAAGAACTTCTTTCTCCAAAAAGAACCTTTTGTGAAACAGATGTTAAAGGTTCTTTATGGAACCATTTAGACAAAAAGGTTCTTCTATGGCATTGTGAAGCACCTTTATTTTTAAGAGTGTATGCATTAAAATAATTGGAAGTGACAGTAAAGACATTTATAATGTTACAAAAGATTTCTATTTCAAATAAATGCTGTTCTTTTGAATTTATACTATTCATTAAATAATCCTGAAAAAAAAAAATGGTTTCCACAGAAATATGAAGCAGCACAACTGTTTTTAACATTGATAATAATAATGAATGTTTTTTGAGCAGCAAATCAGCATTAGAATGATTTCTGAAGGATCATATGACTGTAGACTGGAGTAATGATGCTGAAAATTCAGTTTTGTATCACTGAAATAAATTAAATTTTTAAATATATTAGGATAAAAAGCAGTTATATTGCATTGTAATAATATTTTAGAATATTACTGTTTTTAATATATTTTTAATCAAATAAACGCAGCCTTGGTAAACAGAAAAGACAAAAAAACAACAACAAAAAAGCAGAAAAATCTTAATGCCAAACTAAAACAAAAATGGTGTAGATTTACAAGAAATTGCTATATATATATAATATTAGTAATAGGCGTAATGATTTTTATACTGTACAAACCGTATTTTCTATCGCCCTACACCTACCCTACACCTAAACCTAGCCCTCACAGAAGATTGTGCACACATTTACTTCCTCAAAAAAAAACTCATTGTGCATGATTTATAAGCCTGTTTCCTCATGGGGACCTAAGAAATGTCCCCACAAGGTCAAAATCTACTGGTATTACTATCCTTTGGGTGGACATTTGGTCCCCACAATGTGATGAATACCAGGTACACACACACACACACACACACACACACACACACACACATATATATATATATATATATATATATATATATTGTGACGAGTCTCTCTGGGCTCATCAGCGTCGCCCTTGTAACCAACGCAGCACACCTGCACGTCCTCATCATGGGCTGTTCGGTCCCAGCTGCCGGCGATCATCAAGTGGCTTTAAAAGCCACCACCAAGCACACTTCGACAGACAACTGTCTCAATGCTGATCGTACTGGTTCTAATCCTTTGTCTCTTATCTCTCAGAAGGCAGCGAGTGACCGACAGCCCGTTTGAGCACGCCTGGACACCCACCTTCACGAGCACGAGGACAACACAGGAGCACCAGCCACGAGAGCACCACGAAGTTTAATTCCCCCTTCACTTCAACACGTACTTCTTTTTAATAAAATCCACCCTCCAGGGCCTTTGCTCACTATCCACCTTGTTGTGTGTTTTCTCCCCCGTGACATCTGGTGGAGAATGCGGGCATTGCAGGAGAAATCACACACAAGTGTTGGCACTGCACCGCATTAATTTGTTTTTTTTCTTTCTGTTCACCCCCTCAGCATCGATCGGCGCCCTCTCTCCCCTTGGAAAATGGACGAGCTGCTGCAACGCCTCACAGAAGTAAGCATCCGCCAGCAGCAAATTGTGGAACATCTGGCCACTCGGCAGGGCAGAGCTGAAGAAGAACTCGCTGCCCTTCGTGCCCAAGCTGCCCAGCCAGTTCCACTACCTGACCCCCGGATGCGGGCTGCTCAGCTTCTACCCAAGAAGACGGCCCACGACGATGTTGAAGCATTCTTACAAATGTTTGAAACCACAGCCAACCGAGAAGGATGGCCGCTTGAAGATTGGGCTTCGGCGCTGGCACCCCTTCTCACTGGTGACGCTCAGCGGGCGTATTTCTCTCTTCCCCCTGTGATCGCGGAGAACTACACGGAAGTGAAGCGCGAAATCCTCGCCAGGCTTGGTTTGTCCCCCATCTGTGCGGCGCAACAGTTCCACGAGTGGGAGTTTAAAGCCCGGGTGCCAGCCCGAGCCCAAGCCGCCGAACTCACCCGCCTAGCTCAACATTGGCTGATGGATGGAGACCCCGACGCCCTGCCTCGGTCTCATCGTCAGGCGGTGGGGATGAGGAACCCCGCCACCGTCCTCGCCCTGGTGGAGGCGATCAAGCTGGCGGATGCTGTCCACCATCGGGAGGCTGGGGAGAGAGCGCCGCCGTTTCCCCGGAGGGTGGTCCAGGAGCGACGCATGCCGGAGGGCACCTCGCGCGCAGTTGGCAGACCGACGGTTCCCTCTCCAATGGACGAGCCCATGCCAACCGCTGACCCCACGACACCTCCGCGGGCTTGGCTGGCGGGCTGCATCGTCCATCAGCGCGTCCCACCTGCTGCTCCAGAGGCGGACGTGAAGCTGAACGGCAAGCCCATCCGGGCGCTTCTGGACTCGTGCAGCGCGGTCACCCTCGTCCAGGCCCAGCTATGTC